>NC_041407.2:51735673-51853173 GCF_900747795.2 Erpetoichthys calabaricus
TATCCCAAACCATCATCTTTGAATGTTGCAAGACTTTCGCCTTGTATGTAGATCGGGGTAATTACATTCATTGCATTCCTAGTCTGAATCACAATCTGATTGTATGGGTGGTTACCTGGCACTGTAGGGTTGCCACCCGTCCTTTAAAATACGGAATCGTGCCACGTTTGAGAATGAAATTGCGCGTCCCGTTTTGAATCAATACTGGACGGTATTTATCCCGTATTTTTTTTATTATTTTTTTTTTAAAGCAGCGTCTCATGCAAATCATCCCACACGCATTTTATGAAGATGCCTCCTTTCCTACTTTTGATTGGGTAATACTTGATGTCATCGTTAGTTTGATTGGTGTTTTTAACTGTCCAGTGAGGAGGGCGTGTCTTTTAAGTACAGTCTGCAAAGTGTTGGCACTGAGATGTGGCGTCAGCGCCATAGTTGAAGCCCCTAACGTTGCGCTCAGCAAGTCGGCTAACATCCGCCATGTGCCGTCTTTCAGTTGCGAGAAGCAGATCATAGAATGGTTGAAACTGTTGCCCCTAACGTTGCGCCACGGCGTGTGGTTCATTTATACCTCGTGTCTTCTCATTAAACTTTTATCTCGCGAATATGTTATTGCAATCCGCAGCGGGAGCGTTTCTATAAACTTAATTTAAACTTACGTTTTACACCGTGCTTTGTTTCCCTTATGAACATGCTTGTATGCTTAACTCGCTCCGTTCTCAATTGTTTAATTAATTTTTTGCTCTTCGCTGTTTGCGGCTGTTCCTCCATTTCCCCCTACTTCGTTCTTTTATCTCGCGAATATGTTATTGCAATCCTTAACGGGAGCGTTTCAATAAACTGAAAATAGTTTTGCATTTACCTTTTTAGTAAAAGGCGAGCTTTTAAGCCTGAGAAATCACCCCGTAAATGCACACGTTTAATTGGACATGTGTTAATATGTATGGTTACACAGTATTAAAAGACAGTGAACAACGTAAGTTACCTTTGTTCCCGCGTTTGATAAAAGGTGAGCTTTTAAGCCTGAGAAATCACCCCGTAAATGCACACGTTTAATTGCACATGTGTTAATATGTATGCTTACACAGTATTAAAAGACAGTCAAAAATTAACGTCATTTACCTTCGTTCCCGCGTGTGACTCGTGCTGTAAATGTCTTCCTTGTTTTTAGTTCACGTGATTACGTAGGAGGCGTGATGACGCGATACGTGACTCCGCCTCCTCCATTACAGTGTATGGACAAAAAATATGTTCCAGTTATGACCATTACGCTTTGAATTTCGAAATGAAACCTGCCTAACTTTTGTAAGTAAGCTGTAAGGAATGAGCCTGCCAAATTTCAGCCTTCCACCTACACGGGAAGTTGGAGAATTAGTGATGAGTGAGTCAGTGAGTCAGTCAGTCAGTCAGTGAGGGCTTTGCCTTTTATTATTATAGATATATATACACACATATATTATATATATATATATATACACATATATTATATATATATATATATATATACATACACATATATATATATATATATATATACATACACATATATATATATATACATACACATATATATATATATATATATATATATATATATATATATATATACATACACATATATATATATATATATACACACACATATATTATCTATACACCTATACATATTAATAAAAGGCAAAGCCTTCACTGACTCACTGACTGACTGACTGATTGACTTACTGACTGACTGACTCACTCATCACTAATTCTCGAACTTCCCGTGTAGGTGGAAGGCTGAAATTTGGCAGGCTCATTCCTTACAGCTTACTTACAAAAGTTAGGCAGGTTTCATTTCGAAATTCTACGCGTAATGGTCATAACTGGAACATATTTTTTGTCCATATACTGTAATGGAGGAGGCGGAGTCACGTATCGCGTCATCATGCCTCCTACGTAATCACGTGAACTAAAAACAAGGAAGAGATTTACAGCACGAGTCAAACGCGGGAACGAAGGTAAATGACGTTAATTTTTGACTGTCTTTTAATACTGTGTAAGCATACATATTAACACATGTGCAATTAAAGGTGTGCATTTACGGGGTGATTTCTCAGGCTTAAAAGCTCGCCTTTTACTAAAACGGTAAATGCAAAACTATTTTCAATCAGTTTATTGAAACGCTCCCGTTAAGGATTGCAATAACATATTCGCGAGATAAAAGAACGAAGTAAGGGGAAATGAAGGAAGACCCGCAAACAGCGAAGAGCAAAAAATTCATTAAACAATTGAGAAGGGAGCGAGTGAAGCATACAAGCATGTTCATAAGGGAAACAAAGCACGGTGTAAAACGTAAGTTTAAATTAAGTTTATAGAAACGCTCCCGCTGCGGATTGCAATAACATATTCGCGAGATAAAAGTTTACTGAGAAGACACGAGGTATAAACGAACCACACGCCATGGCGCAACGTTAGGGGCAACCGTTTCAACCATTCTATGATCTGCTTCTCGCAACTGAAAGACGGCACATGGCGGATGTTAGCCGACTTGCTGACCGCAACGTTAGGGGCTTCAACTCTGGCGCTGACGATAGAGATTCGATTCACGAGAGGGGATGCAGTGAGTGTGTATGCCTGATGAGCCCAGAATTAGGGAGAAACACGTGTCGCATACTCTTTGCATGATTTGAAAGTAAACTATTAAAACCATTCTATGATCAGCTTCTGGAAACAGAAAGAGGGCACGTGGCGGATGTAAGGCGACTTCCTGACCAACCACAAGCGTTACCTGGCAGGTAACCTCCCATACAGTCAGATTGTGATTCAGAAAACGAATGCCATGAATGTAATTACCACGATCTACATACTGTCAAATAAACGAAACACACGCCGTAGCGCGACAGCTGTGAAAAGCGAGGTTCAGAAAAAAACAGATCCTTAACAAATTGTTATTGGTATATTTTCGATCCGTTTAAAAAGGTTTTCTTTTCTTATTAAAAAATTAAAAGCAGTACTTCGCCGCAACGAACCGCGAGAATTTGGCTATATATATCTGCTTCTCGCAATTAAAAGAGGGCACGTGGCGGATTTTAGACGACTTCATGACCAAACTTAAGTGTTACCTGCCAGGTAGGGTTACCACTTTTAATACAATAAAATAAGGGACGCATACTGCAGCGGGTGCTACATCTCAGTGCCAACAGTTTGCAGACTCTACTTAAAAGACCCGCCCACCTCACTGGACAGTTAAAAAGACCAATCAAACTAACGATGACATCAAGTATTACCCAATCAAAAGTAGGAAAGGAGGCATCTTCATAAAATGCGTGTGGGATGATTTGCATGAGACGCTGCTTTAAAAAAAATGATAAAAAAAAATACGGGACAAATCCCGTCCCGTATTGATTCAAAACGGGACGCGCAATTTCATTCTCAAATGCGGCACGATTCCGTATTTTAAAGGACGGGTGGCAACCCTACAGTGCCAGGTAACCACCCATACAATCAGATTGTGATTCAGACTAGGAATGCAATGAATGTAATTACCCCGATCTACATACAAGGCGAAAGTCTTGCAACATTCAAAGATGATGGTTTGGGATAAGTACACCATACAACATAAAAGAGCTTATGAAGCCTTGAACCGAAAAAAGCAAGATCTCAGAGATCGTAAAAAAAAATAGGAGGTAATGTCGTTTTACTCGCTGTAGATTTTAGTCAAACATTACCAGTTATTCCACGAGGGAGACCAGCAGATGAACTCAACGCGTGTTTAAAATCCATGCTTCTCCCACGCTCGGTTATATGTCGCGTGTTCTCGGGTAGGTACACCAAAAACTGTATACATTTAAGCATGTAATGGGCAAATAAAAATGAGGTATACCCGAAGGCACTGCAGTAGTACTTAATGTAACTTTACTTCTTAAATGTTAATGTTTTACTGTTTAATAATTTATACGCTTCTTATATGTTGTTCAAATTCTTTTATCAAAATACCAGTGACAGCGCAATGCATGATAACATGGAGTGAATACACCATACGCATCCGCCCCACGGCCGCCCTGGTGTGCGCAGATAGGAGTTGATTCTACAATAAAATAAAATAAAGATAAAAAGAGTAATACAATCATCACCCATAAAGCGGATAGTAGACGTGACGTACTATATGTGTACCAGATTTCAAGTCAATAGGTGAAACGGTTTGCGAGCTACAGGTGATTTAAAATCCTGGACAGACACACAAATTGCCACGGTAGCAAATTACAGAAGAAGATTTTACTGTTTAATAATTTATATTTATATGAAATGTGCTTCTTATATATTACTTCATATTCTCATATGATAATGATGTTAATGTTTATATTGATTTCTATGTTATTGAAACTGCATGTATGTGTGTATATGTATGTATATATATATATACTAGCAAAATACCCGCGCTTCGCAGCGCAGAAGTAGTGTGTTAAAGAGGTTATGAAAAAAAGGAAACATTTTAAAAATAACGTAACATGATTGTCAATGTAATTGTGTTGTCATTGTTATAAGTGTTGCTGTCTTTTATATATATAATATATATATTATATATATAATATACACACACACATAAACATTTATATACATATACATATATATACATATCTACATATACACATATCTACATATATATACACACATACATAAACACACACATAAGACTTATTGACTGAAACGGGCTTTCACGAAAAAAGTTAGGGCTTTGCTACAGGATACACCCTCCACAAGTTAAGCAAGTAAAAATAAAATATATATTTCTGTTTTATTTAAACCTTTTAAGTTCATATGCATAGCCCCATTTGGCTGTTTAATTTTTTTTTTCTTTCTTCAGTAATATTTAATCTCCTTAAAGAAAAAGAACATATCCATTTTACTTTTTTTGTATCTCTTTAGTAATATTTTACTGTAAAAGGATAACCAGTATTTAAACCTTTTATGTTACTTTATACATTTATTTTACACAATGTTGAAAAATTAATAAGAAAGCTACGTATTTTGGCAGCTGCTGCTTTCATTTTCAATGAAATGAAAAAAGCTCTCCAAGAGAAAACGTCAATGAAGAAGAAACAGTTTACACTATCTAAAAATCAGAAACCCTCATTTATAAAAGTTTGCTGCAGATGACTTAACTGAAAATAAATGAATAGTTCCTATGTGTATAATACATATTTATCTATTTTACTTATGCCTTTATTCCACCAACTTACAACATCTGAGGTACAATTTGTTACATTACTTTTGTTTTCTGCAGCACAGGCAGGTGAAGTGACTTCCTCAGGGTCACACAGTGGTTTCAGTACCACGATTTGAACTGACAAGCTCCGGGTTTGCTGAAATATTACTGAAGAAAGAAAAAAAACGAAAACGGGCAAATGGGGCTATGCATACAAATGTCCATCCGTCCATTATCTATCTATCTATCTATCTATCTATCTATCTATCTATCTATCTATCTATCTATTATCCAACCTGCCATATCCTAAATACAGGAGCCAATAAGTAGATATGTATATATACAGTATATATACAGTATATATATATATATATATATATATATATACAGTATATATATATATATATATATATATATATATATATATATATATATATATATATATATATATACAGTATATATATATATATATATATACAGTATATATATATATATATATATGTGAATGTATGTATGTATATATGTATGTCTATATATATATATGTAGATATGTAAATTTGTATATGTATATATATGTTTATGTGGATGTGTATATACGTATGTATATGTAGATATGTATATATATGTATATGTATATATATGTTTATGTGTGTGTGTGTGTATATTATATATATAAAAGACAGCAACACTCATAACAATGACAACACAATTACATTGACAATCATGTTACGTTATTTTTAAAATGTTTCCTTTTTTTTTTTTCATAACCTCTTTAACACACTTCTTCTCCGCTGCGAAGCGTGGGTATTTTGCTATTTATCTATATATATAAACGAGAGTTGGGATCCGAGAGACTGTGTTTGTGTGTTTGTGGAGGGATGGAGAGTTAAGGCGGGTGTTGGAGTCACGTGATCATCTCCCATCCCATTCACCTCATTTCATTCACTTCATTTCGCTCCGAGCTGAGCTCCGCAGCTGGCGCGGTCTTGCTGTTGTTGATTTGCTTTTCACATGGCCAACTATACGTTGCATGCTCAAGAGTAAACTCAGCGCACAACTTGGTCATATTACAACCGGAGGGGTGAACTGACAACATGGTATAGAAAGAGATCCTTAACAAATAATTATTGGTATAATTTCCCTCAGTTTATTATTTAAAATTTTAAAGCAGTACTTCGCCGCTGCGAAGCGCGGGTATTTTGCTATTATATATATATATATATATATATGTGAATGTATGTATGTATATATGTATGTCTATATTTATATCTATATATATATATGTAGATATGTAAATTTGTATATGTATATATATATATATATATATATATATATATATATATATATATATATGTATATGTGGATGTGTATATGTATATATATGTATATGTAGATATGTATATATATGTATATATGTTTATGTATATATATGGTTACATAACCTCTTTAACACACTACTTCTCCGCTGCAAAGCGCGGGTATTTTGCTATATGTATATATATATGTGTCTGTATGTGTATATACATATATATATATATTTATATATATATATATATATGTGTGTATGTATGTATGTGTGTATATGTATGTGTATATATATGTTGATATATGTATATATATGTGGATGTCTATATGTATATATATATATATATATATATATATGTAGATATGTGTATATGTTAATATGTATATAAATATATATGTTTATGTATACATATGTTTACATAACCTCTTTAACACACTACTTCTCTGCTGCAAAGCGCGGGTATTTTGCTAGTATATACATATACATATATGCATATATATACATATCTACATATACATATATATACATATATACATATACATATCCACATATATATTCATATATATATATATATATATACACATATCAACATATATATACACATACATATACACACACACACATATACATATACACATACATACACATACATATATATATATACACACATACATACTGTGAGAGATTAAGGTCTCCGTGACCCCTTGAACCCTCTGAGCAGACGTCAGACACCATATAAAAGTCCAAATATCACGTTTATTTAGACTAATATGTGCACCAAGCACCCTATACACTACAACACTCATATAAGTAATCAATAATCAATAAATCAATACACAATACCACCACTCCCAGACACGTTGCCACCCTACCTCCCAGCTCAGCTCGGCGTACTGGGCTTTCCCATAGTCCTTTATACTCCCTGACCCGGAAGGGGTTCCTGGCACAACCCACAAGTCCGTATTCCTTCCGGGTCAGGGTAAACAGTCCTTTTCTTTACCCCGGAAGTACATCGTTTCCTCCTGTCCTGGGATTATGACGTACTTCCGGATCATAGGGCATATAAGAGTCCCCGGGTTTCCCTACAGCGACTCCTGGTGGTCCCCAAGGCATCCAGCAGGGCTGCGCATAAAAACTACATAGTCCATGAGTCCCTGCTGGAACTTGGGGCATGTCCATGCTGTAGGGAAAGCTCCACCTGGCGGCCTGGGGGTATTGGCCGGAATGCCAAGCCGGCCACATATCACAATACATACATACACACACATATATATATATATATACACATACAGACACATATATACAGTATACATATACATATTTACATATATATATACATATCTACATATATATACACATATATATATATATATATACATATCTACATATATATATACATACAGTATATATATACATATCTACATATATATATATATATATATATATATATATATATATAGACATACATATATACATACATACATTCACATATATATATATATATATATATACATATCTACATATATACAGTAATCCCTCGCTACTTCGCGGTTCACTTTTCGCAGATTCACGACTTCGCGGGTTTTTAAATATAGTAGTAGTATTTCCTAGTCTAAGAACAACAAAAGAAGATCGGTGACTAAGTGCGTTGTAACACGGGCTGTGATTGTTACCTGGGAGGGAGATGACAAATCACAGCTTCCCGCTTTCTAATTGGGCCTGTGATTGGTGCTTTGACTGATGCCTAGATCCCACAGTATCTCCCCTTAGGAGAGGCGTTAGGCAAGTGTAATTGAATAGCGGCGCTGCAAGTTTAGTTTCTTTACAATAAAGTCAGGCGTTAGGCAAGTGTTATTGAATAGCGGCACTGCAAGTTTAGTTCTTGAGTAACTAGGTTTAGCTATTATTATCATTGTAAAGCATATTGAGTTACTTTCATATATAAAAAGGAGCTATATAAATACATTTTGCTGTTGCTGGATAAGATAAATAAAGTTCTTGAGTTTTGGTTTAGAAACCTCCAGGGGTCTGATAAGCTGTGGTCGGTTACAAACTGTGTAATTATCTTTGCAGTGTTAGATGTCATCCCCCCTGTGACAGGAGTCCTATCTAAGAGTGGATTTAAAACACAATTAAAGTCCCCAGCTATTATAATTTTATGAGTGTTCACATTGGGGATGGAGGCAAATACGTTTTCTATGAATTTCTTATCGACATTAGGTGTATAAACATTTATCAAAATAATTTTACAGTTAAATAAGTTGCCCATGACCATCACATATCTCCCTTCCAGATCAGATACTACATCTGATGCTACAAATGAGGCTGTTCTATGTATGAGAATTCCCACACTTCTAGTTTTCTTTGTAAAGCTAGAATGGAACATTTGGGCAGCCCAGTCCTTTTGCAGACTTAACTAATCCTTGCTTAGTAAGTAGGTCTCCTGTAAAAATACTATTTTAGCATTTAAACCTGTTAGGTGAGAGAATACTTTCTTTCTCTTTAATTCGTGATTCAGGCCTTTAACATTCCAGCTCACAAAGTTAACTGTCCCATCATGGAGATATTGATTCTGAGTTTTTGATGTCATTTTATAGTCTTAACTGGAAGTGAGACAGCTTTAACCTTAATTTCCAATTTCCCCAAGAGTTATTGCCATTCAGCCTATTGTTACGTTGGTAGTTATAATTATAAGGATTAAAAGGATAGATTAGATATAGCCTGCTCTCTTTCTCCCACCCCCCCCCATCCCCTTCCCCCCCCATTTTGCCTCCCCATGTGAGGCTGGACCCCACTTCACAAAGTCTCAGTCCTCTGACATACCTAGAGACAGAGCACGTCCAAAGCAAAACAAGCCCCCACGCAGCGGCGTTTTAGGATTAAAAAGTACAGATATCTATTGCCAATATAGTCTAAATACTATATGCCTAAAATATAATCATTAACAAACTATGATTATATATAATCATTAACAAACTATAAGCATAAAATATATAATATAATCTTCAGCAATCTTAAAGTAATAAGATAATAAACCCAGGGGATGGTGTTAGAAAGTGGTCCAGGATAAGCATAGTAAGTCTTAATGCAATAATAACAATAAACCAAGGGTATTATGTTAAACAGTCTGCTTTAGGGTAGAAAGAAAAGAAAAAAGTTAATTTCTTCCACACACATGTCTATAACTGTAATTAAAACATAATCTGAAACCGACCGAGTAATGAAAAGGATGTATAATTATAATGCCCGTATCATTACAAGTGGATCAGACAGCAGGTGATATCTCCTTGCCATGCCATGACAGGATGTGACTCACTATTGTGTTTCAGAATAGTATCGGGATCAGCTTTCTTAATTCCTTTTCTGCTTCCTCGTTGCTGGAAAAGACGTAGTATTGGCCTTGCACATCCACTTTCAGTTTGGCAGGGTACAAGAGGCTGTATTTGATGTTGGCTTGCCGTAACCGCTGTTTAATGTTGTAGAAGGCTGCACGTTTAGCAGCTGTTGCGGGAGAGAAATCAGGGAAAATACGAATGTGGTTATTTTCAAATATAATATTGCTTGCGTCTGAGGAGTGCCATCACATCCAGCTTACATAATAATCTCTCGAAGTGGATAATAAAAGACGTACAGTAGGTCTAAAGGTGTTTGATCCGCGTATGCGATAAGCTGCTGCTATCTTGGTATCTGATTTAAAGTCCTCTCCAATTAGTTTAGAGAATAGTTCAGCTGCGAATTTCACTGGGTTTGGACTTTCACGATTATCAGGTAAACCTTCGATTCTAATATTATTCCTTCTGCTTCCATCTTCCAGAGCAGCAAGTCTGTCTCTGAGTTTTTTGCATTTGGAACTGGCAGCTGTTGCTTTTCCATCAGCGGTGAATGCTAGATTTTCGGCTATTTGAATCGAGTCGTGAATGCCTGCTTAACATCCTCCAGCTGATTGAGAAATGTGCTCAGTGTAGACGCGTTTTCCTGAATGTGCTCCTCAATTTTATCCAGCATACCATTAATGGCTGCCTCAAAGCAGATATATAAGTGTTTCTCTGAGTCTTTGTTATCCTGCCACAGCTCTTGCAGCTCCCGCCGCAGCTTCTCACTTGCCTTCTCGCTTACCTTCTCGCTTTTCTTTATATCATTCTTTATCTCTTGCTTGAGCTCAGCGATCATCACCTTCAGTTCAGACAGATCATTTCTGCTTTCGAGCACTGTACGTGAAGTGGTGGGCTCTATTACAGCCGATGTTCCCGGCTCGCGTGGAGTAGGTGAAATCGCGGACTGCAAAGCCTTTTCCAGTTTCAAATGATCTTCTCCAGTCGGCGAGCTATCGTGACCTGCGTCACTCGCACATTCACTCCCCATTTCACTCTCAACTGGAGACGATGCTGTGGAACGTGGTCCTAAGGAGTCTGGGCTTTTGCCCATCTGTTCCAGGTCAGTCTCTGAAAGGCCGTACCTTGAGCTTGAACTTGGACTTGTTGGTCTGGGTTTGGATGCAGCTTTAGTTTTCTTTTCCATTTCTTTCTGAGCCCCTTTCTTGCCGACCATGTTTATATATGCTGTAGTAGAACCCTCAGGTTGGATAAATACAGGAAATCTCAGGATAATAAGGAAATAATATAAAAAATAACACCGCTGCTAACGGAGCTCCGCTTCAGACGTCCATCTCTCGCAACGGACGAGACCAACTTATCACCTTACTTTTAACTGTTATTTTTTAGTATTGGCAATGGTAATAGTAATATGCACATTGAAAGATGATGTGAAATTCTTCCTTTTTGCATTACTGTACTTTGGAAGTATTTCTGCTGATGTTCTCTAAGTTTGACATGAAATGCACGACAGTGTGGATTCTACAGACCTTGGGTTTTACAGTGTGTCTAGCAAGGTGATTAAGCATTCTTTGAGTATTGTCTAGCATCTGATGAGATATTATATACTTTTGGCAAAGTTGGGATTGTTAACATTCTTAGAATAAGATGTATGCAAAATTACTAGGAACTTTGCAAATGGTTATTTGCCAGCTTTTCTGTATTATCTACTGTACAATAATTGGAAAAAGAGTTAAAACCAAAGAGGAAATAATGCTTGCGATTTTAGTAACATGTAACTATTGAAATTCATGTAAAATCATTATTTTCCAAATATTCTTTTTTGTTTCTATTATTTCCACATTTATTGAGGATAGGATTTCATGATAATAGTTACTAATTCAATAAAGCATCAATGCATGTGAAAGTTCAGAATCAGAATATCTTTATTGTCATTGTAAGTTATTGAGGTGACACTCTTGACACACATACTGTAGGTAATAAATATCATGTTGCCATACAGAAGTGTACTGAAGATGCAATCCTGGTAGACACACATCTTGGTGTTTACATGGACCAGACTTTTATTAAAGATCATTCTGGTCAGTTTGGCTATGGCTGTGGTTGCTTTCCTTATATGTTTAGTAATCTCAGTATCCAGGGACAAGTTAGTAAAGATTGTTGATCAGAGGTACGTGAAATCTTCAATGACATCCATAGTGCTGTTGCCTGTCTTGATAAATGGTGCATGACTGACATCCTGGACACTGATGCAAGTATTCCTCTGGCTGATTATAAGTCCAAACTCACTCCAGGCTAGCTCAAGGCGATTATTCTGTCTCTAAAGGGCCTCCTCAGTGTGAAATACAAGCACTGCATCACCAGCGGTGAGCAGAAGCAAAGAGGATTACTGTCACTTTGACTTTTGTCTTCAAGAAATTCATGCCAAAAAGCTTCCTGTCTGAACTAGTATGCTGATACTATCTAAAAAAGAAGGTACGGGCATACTTCAGGAGCACAGAAAAGACGCTTACAAGCAAGGAAGGGTCAGCACACCACTGTTAATGAGAAAGAGCACAGAGTTTGACTCGTAATTAACAACAGTGCCCTTCATGTTCTAGTGAAAGGAGGTGACCATATTCCGCATGTTTGGAGACTATTAGTCTTATCCAGCAACAGCAAAATGTATTTATATAGCTCCTTTTTATATATGAAAGTAACTCAATATGCTTTACAATGATAATAATAGCTAAACATAGTTACAAAAACAGTCTAAAAAATAAAGAACAATTATTTATCACTGCAGAGTATTTTAATGTTCATCTTAATTATATACTATGGTCTGGTGGTCAAGGAGGACAGGAAATTGACAACTCCAGTTGGTGGGATGTTAGAGAAAATAAACCATTAGGGTTCCAAAGCCAAAAAATCATTCAGCATTCTCTAGGGATTCTACAGTGCATGGATGTGCGACCATTAACAGGATACCCATGTGGAGCTCCTTTCATTTTACTAGCATCTCAGATGGCTGCAGCATACTCACAAGAGGAGGCAGTGGTCCATATGGCCATCACAGACAGAAAAAAGAGAACATACAAAACTAGTGATTAGTAACCAGCCTATAAACAAAAAAATAATATTGAATTGAATGAAAGTCAATTTCCTTCTCCCCTCAGTATGAAGGAATTCTTGTAATGCTAGTAATTTAAGTGTCAAGAGAAAGCCAGGTTAAAGAGGTGGGTTTTTAATAACAGTTTTTTGTAGTCTTCACTGTGTAGTGCTGCCACATAGAAAATATCATATGTTTTCCACCGTCTGTCTGTTCTGCTTGTCCAGGCACTAAAATAGCCCATATATCCTGTGTTAGGAATAGTCAGATGATTGACAGTGGCACCCCTGAAGGCAGGGCATCCGATTTTTAGAACGAATCCGCATAAATCACTCCATTTATAAAAGGAGAAGAAGAACTGTCATTGGGAAAACTAGCTAACTGATGAGCATCTGCATGAAAAAAGGTCTACAGCTCCAAAAGACCTGTCTAGATAGGCGAATGTCAGCCATCGTCTCTAGGAATGTGAATCCTGCATTCCATTAAAACTGGTGGACTTGGCAGAGCTCATGAAGTCCTTTTTCATAATGGTGCAGTACTGATAGTGAATCACTTTACATTTAAAACTTTAACTTCTTTGGTTCAGCCGTCATCTACAATTCATTCACCTGTTATAAACAGTCGACTTGAACTTTGAACTAGCGTGTGAACTTCAGAAGGGGCTGGGGATGTGTTTTCTACTGTATATATTTTTATTTACATGTATAGAAGGTTGAGTTTGCTTCCCGGGTCTTCCCTGCGTGGAGTTTGCATGTTCTCCCCATGTCTACGTGGGTTGCCTCTGGGTACTCCGGTTTCCTCCCACAGTCCAAAGACATGCAGGTTAGGTGCATTGGCTATCCTAAATTGTCCCTACTGTGTGCTTGGTGTGTGGGTGTGTGTGTGTGTGCCCTGCGGTGGACTGGCGCCCTGCCTGGGGTTTGTTCCTGCCTTGCGCCCTGTGCTGGCTGGGATTGGCTCCAACAGACCCCCGTGATCCTGTGTCAGGATATAGCGGGTTGGACAATGACTGACTGTATAGGAGGTTATTGTATGTTGTATTGTATCATTGCTGTTTCTCATTTTCATGTCTTTCTCTTTGTATGATATATTTCTGTCTGCTTACTGAATTGTCTTTTTGCACATACTGCATATATTCACTAATCCGTTTACTGTATAGCTGGTTATCTCAAAAAGGTGAGGTATGTGGGGTGGGGAGGTGCTTCAGAGAATGATATTGCCCTATATTTTTATTAGCCACCTTACAGTTATGAAGGTGAGCGGTAGCGATTGGCCCATTTCAGCATATTGTGTCCATTCTGTTACAACTGTATTGGCCCAGCACATTTTAAAGTATTACACATTTTTGGTGCAAAGAAACAGACAGTCACCTCATCAGTTCTTTTATGCTTCATTGTCTCAATGTCGAGCAAATCAATACTAGAGGATCAAAGATTACAATTAGGAATGCAGTGTGTGGTGCCCGGCGGGCATCCATGCCCGGCCGGGACGCCTAGGAGGAGTGGAGGAGGGCTTGTGCCTCCTCCAGGACACGAGGGGGCGTCCTCCCTGGTGGCTTTGGGGACCACGGGTACGGAGCTTGGAAGCTCAGCCCTGTAGGGGCCCGTGGTCACCGCCAGGGGGCGCCCAAATGCCTTGGGAGTGTTGGCCCTCAGTGCTTCCGCCACACCGGGAAGTACTGGGGGGAAGAAACTTGAGATCACCCGGTGGACTTCCGGCAACACCTTGGGAGCTTCCGCCACACAGGGGTGTGGCTACGGAGGCCCTAATGAGGCACCTGGAGCCCATCCGGGGCACATAAAAGGGGCCGCCTCCCTCCAGTCAAGGCGAGAGTCGGGAGGAAGAAGACGAAGCGGGTTGGAGAGGAGTGGAGGCGGACCAAAGAGAAAGGCATTGTGTTGTGGCCAGGACTTTGAAGGGGTGATTGGTGCTTTGGCACTGGATTGTGCACTGTTTACTGTAAATATAATGTATAATAAACGTGTGTTGGGTGACGTGAACGTGTCTGCCTGTCTGTGTCCGAGCCAGTCTTCACAAGTGGGACAAGCAGTCCAAAATAGAAGAAGGTGCTAGATTGCCCAGAGTCTTCTATAAAATTAAGCATTTTTAAAATCGGTTCTAAAGGATGCAGGCAGCCAGTGAAATGATGCTAAGGCTGGTAAGAGATGCTCAGAATTTCTCTTTTTAGTTAAAATTCTTGCTGCTGCATTTTGGACTAATTGCATTTCACTTGAATCATTTTTTTGGTAATAATGACAGAGGTGCATTGCAATAATCTAGACAGCTAAACACAGAAACATGTATTAACATTTTGGCATCTTGCAGTGATATAGATCTAATTGTGCAATGTTTCTTAAATAACAAAATGTAGTCTTTATAATATGCTTAATGTGTGATTTGATGTTTAGCTCTGAATTTTAAAATAACTCTTATATTCTTTACTTCTGGCCTTATTTGTAAAGCCAGATAGCCTAGTTTATTTCTAAGTTCCACACTTTTTGTTTGCTGATTAACATTTCTCATTTTTTTCCTTGTTAAGTTTAAGGACAGTTTTACTCATCCATTCGATGATGCTGGTAAAACACTGGGTCCGCAGATTTTGTGTCTCTGGGTCCTCTGGTGCTATCAACAAATAAATCTTTGTATCGTTTGCATAACTGTAATAATTCACTTTATGTTTTAAAATGAGCAGGCCTAATTGGAAGCATTATATGGAAAATAATAAGGAGTCCAAAATAGATCCATGTGGCATGCCATACATAATATCAAGTTCTCTGACATATAATTGTCATAACTAACAAAGAAATTTCTTCCTGTGCTGTAAGAATGAATCCAAATCAAGGCACTGCCAGAAAGTCCAACCCACTGTCTTGATGATGCTGGTAGTAAATGCTGCACTCAGGTCTAATAGAACAAGAACCGATAGACTAGTTGAATCAGGATTAAGGCGTAAGTCACTGACCACTTTAACCAATGCAGTTTCAGCACCATGATTTGGTCTGCAACCTGACTGATATTTATCCAGAATAAAAATGTTATTCGAGTAGTAAGTTTAATTTTTGAAAAACTACTTTTTCTAGAATTTTACTTAAAAAAGGCAGTTTAGAGATAAATTCAAATTGTCCAAGACAGAAATGTCAAGATTATTTTTCTTAAGTAGTGTCTTAAATACAGGAGTTCTTAGGGAATACAAATGATTCAAAAGCATGTGTTAACTTTTCAGCATCTTGCAATGAAATAAAAGATCCAACTCGTGGAATGTTTCATAAGTGAAAGTGTGCAATCTTTGTAATATGTAAATGAACAATTAAATGTATCAAATACAGGTGAGTACTTGTACCAATACCTGAGTATTGTTGCTGACCATGGCCAGTCCTTTATGACTGCAGTGTATCCATTTTCTGATGGCTAATCGCAGCAGGATAACGCACCATGTCACAAACCTCAGATCATCTCGAACTGATTTCTTGAACGATGACAATGAGTTCAGTTCACTCAAATGGCCTCTACAGTCACCAGATCTCAGTCCAATAGGGCCCCTTTGTGATGTGTTGGAATGGGAGATTTGCATTATAGATGTGCAGCCAACAAATCTGCGGCAACTGCATGATGCTATCGTGTCAGTATGGACCAAAACCCCTGAGAAATGTTTCTAGCACCTTGTTTAATCTATATAATGAAGAATTACAGCAGTTCTGAAGGCAAAATGGGGTCCAACCCAGTACTAGCAAGGTGTACCAAATAAAGTGGCCGGTGAGCATATATACTGTATACACTATATGTATAGTAAAACACAACAAAATAACTGATAAAAGGGTTGAATTCCATGACAGAGCCCCATTTAATTCTGGGAATGATCGGCAAAAGCAAACTGGCCATAAGGTCTAAATAAATGGCTTTTTCAGCCCCCAGAGTTGTTCCTGCTTTGAAATCGATCCACCACCTTCATGAACTTAGTGATCCTCCGCTTGTCTTCCTCCAGTCTAGGAGTAAAGTGGAAACAAATAATATTACAGATTACCCTGTGGAGTTCGCTTCGACAAGAGTTTGGCAAAATCACAGAAATGTTCAGGAACTTTGTTGAATTCTGCAAAATCCATTGAAGTCATTGAGGAAGGAAGAACTGAACTAGTTCTGAGTGGATTATAACGGTGCAATGGCTAGGGAAGTGTCTGCTAACTATGATGGACCAATTATTGTGGCCACGATAACCACAAACAGAATACAACAAATAGCCACACACTAGTAATACGTAAAAAAATACATAAATCACTGCATTTACAGAGGTCAAATCTTGGAGGACACATTGGCTATGCCACAATGCTGCAGCATGGGACTGGCTTATTCCATTGTTCAAAGTCACGGCTCAAGGTGAAGCTGGAACATCTATTTTGTTTTTGATTTATCTGTGTAGATACTTCATACTTTTTTCAACCATGAAGAAGATAGAAATGCCTTATAAACAGTAATAAAATAATTATTGTTATTATTTCACAGGGGCATATGTATTTTCTGACTTTGGGAGGATTAGGACCCCTTTAATGCTTGTTTTGACTCAAAGCTGCAGCACATGAGGTTAAAAAAGGTTAAAAATGAAGTGCTACCTGCAGTTTTCAGTGTTAATCAGAATATTGTTTTTTTCTGTAGATAAATACATTACAAAGTATGGCTTGTACTGTCTACTGAAAAACAAGGAGAAGAAATATAATACATGACGGAAGCTGTGAGGTAGAAAACACCTCTTCGATTATCGATCTGCTGAAAAGGTAGTTTTAGTAGAATGAGCTGAAAGTTAACAAAGTAATTGTAATGTAATAATTCTAATTAGGTGGAAGAATACATTTGGAATTAAGAATTTATCAAAATTCATATAAAATAAATTAAATATTTTATGGCATAATCAACTTACATGGAATTTTAAAAATTTTTTAATATATTATGTTATCTGCTGTATATTTGTCATGTTTTAGTCAGGCATTGAAAAGGCAATATTAAATGCTGATTTTTGTTTATTTAAATTACATGTTTTTTCATTTAGATAACATTTTTACATTCAAAGAGTAATTGTTTTTTGATTCTACAAACTGCCTGTCAATATATTACTGGCATCATAGACTTAAATTATGGAAAGATAAGTGCAAGTGTTCCTGGTGTTTGTACTAGTTATTTAAGATACTTTAAAAACATTTAACTAGTTGTACCATGGTAAAGCTGAGTTTTTGGCATATGCTTTATTTAACAGGTATGCAACAATCTTAATAGAATTTAACAACATCCCCAAAGTTCTGGCCTTAATGGTGTATTGGCATAGGTCAGCCCAGTCCACATGTGCTAAAATGGGACAAGCTTAGCAGAGAGTATTGGCAAAAAAACTGCATACCATTCAAAAATACGTCATATTTAATTAAAAGTGCATCATAACATTCCTGAAAGAGTGACTGCATGTACATTTTTAATATTCATCTGGTTTTAAAGGTAGAGAGACAAATTATTTAGGACATTTTAGGTCCCTTATCACTGTAAATGGAATATACAACTTTAACTAATCAGATCATTAGAACAATTATTAGTAATAATTTTGAGAAAAATAACTAGAGATGAGTTTTATAGCATACAGGTCTGGTTTGGTCTTTATTGTTTGAGATCTTCCTCTATATTTATTTCTGAATTCATTCATTTTCATTTACCCACAATGTTTTTGAATCTTTTGATGTTTTATTTATTATTTACAGTTGCTATTTAACAAATTCTCTATATTAAAGAATTTAGCACCTGCAAAATAACCAATTTGTGAACCCTTTTAAATGCTCAGATTTGCCATATGCAATATAATATGATCATTTTATCACATGATCACATTTTTTTATTTTCTCCATAGGATATTATTAGGTGATCATGCAAATTTTGCAACATCTGTTTGTGTTGAAAAGGAGATCTTCTGAAATATTAGATTGGTGGCCAAGGCAGTCGTGGGCTATCAGTCAGTATCCTTGCCTTTGTTCTGACTGCTCTCTTTCCTTCAAAACACTCATTCACATCTATCAAGACAGCAGACTCCTCGTGTTGTGCTTGCACAAGAGGACATTTCTTTCACGTGTCAGAATTATACATTTCATAAGTTTACAACAGAGAATTTTTTTACACATCTAAAGATTCAGGAAAATATTGATTGTGCATTTAACATTTGTGATTTTAAAACAAATGTCTATGATGCTTTTGGTAATTATAAAAGCAGAAAACATAGACCTCATTTAGTCACTGATATTACGCCAGTAGTTTTACAAAAGAATTTCAATGTGATAATGTTAAGGACAGTAGTTCAATTCTTGATGAGGAGAATAAGAATACTCTTATTTTTTATATTGAGTGAAGTAAAAGATGCTGCTGTTTGAAAATCTTTGTGTGTTGCTGCTTAAACTGGAAAGTATAGTTCCTGTATCATTGATGACTTGGTTGAAATTTATGCATTTTTGATGAATTTGTCATCACAATCCTGGTAAAAGAGCTGGATGTGTCAGGCCTGTGAAGCACAATGTTAGGGCTAAATGGTCCTTATTCGACTCTGTATAAGAGGAGATTGTATTTTAAAGAAAATGCAAGCATTGTGTGGTCTGTGGAAATATATAATTGATGCAAATGAAAAACAAATGTTACAGTACAATATATTTTTAGTATATGTAATATTTTCCAATTATTAATCAAAATAACAGTTGCTCACAAAGCTCTTTTAACGGCGGAAGACTCTGCAAAATTAACACAATAGATCTAATTATAACTATAATAAAACATTTGAGGCCTAATAAATGCAAATGTCACCAGTGGTCTTCCTGACAACTTGATTAGGTTAAATGGCATCTCTGCAAATAGTAATATAAAAAACACTCTTTAATTTGGAAAGTTTGTATTTGTAAACAGTTTGCCACAACAAATAGTTTCAACTATTTCTGCTCACAATTTCTTAGAATTCTGATCTGATAAAAAAATACTAAACTAAGAAAAAAAGGCTGTATTTTCAGTTTTGTATTTCTTTAAAGTTATTTGTAAGAATTGATTTTAAGATAAATAAAGACATTTGTTTTTGTAGTCCACACAAGACAGATAACTATGTTTAAAGCATATATTAAAATATAAGCAATGTTTTGCACACTCATTAGATAGATAGATAGATAGATAGATAGATAGATAGATAGATAGATAGATAGATAGATAGATAGATAGATAGATAGATAGATACTTACTTTATTAATCCCAATGGGAAATTCACATAGATTAATATAGTTTGGAATTCCAAGTTGGCATTTCTTATTTGATTTAAGCAAGTCTAATAAGCATACAAAATGTTTTAAGTTAATTCAGATCAAAATGTTTAATAAAACTTTTGTTTTTTGGTTGAGTTGATATTAACAAACTTGCTCTAGTTAATGTTTTGATTAAACTTTAAAAACATATGAAATTGCAAACACATTTTTTTCTTGTATACTATAAATAATTATTTGTATGCTGAATGTACTTACAAAGCTAAAATGCAACATATTGCTTTGTTTCTTTTTTTGTGTGTGACTCCAACTCAATTTTTTACAGTGCACTTTGAATTCAGGAGTCACTTTTCTTATGTTATCTGCATGCATCATAACAAGTTCTCTTGAATAAGCTCCCACTTTGAACACAATTGAGAAAGGCATTCAACCAAACCAGGAACCAAAGTGGGAACTGGACTACTGCAGAGTAACTGCAGTTCAAACACAATGCGGACACTCAAAGAGAGATGGATTCACAGGTCACAAGGCCCCATGCCCAGCCTTAGTTGGAACTATTATACATTGTTTTACCGAAAACAGAATTGTTTGTAACAGATTCAGAAAAGAACTCTGTAACCTCACAATGTTTCATTAGATTTCAAATGCAATGCACCATCAAATTTCATTTACAGTAAAAAAATTTCTAGCTGTTAATGCTTCAACCATCAGATTAAACTACATTAATTAAAGACCAGTAGGCTAAGCTACTTAAATTGGTTTAGTAGCAATTACATTTAACTAAATATAGAATGTTGATAAAACATTTATAATATTGATTGTTTATTTATAGATAAATTAAATAAAATATAGTGAGATAGAAATCATTTAAGGACTGGCATCCTGTCCAGCAAGGATGGTGTTATCTTACCTTGCAGAGAGGCCACTATAGATGGACAGCAAGGATGGATTGGTGTCCTGTCCAGAGTGCTAGGTACTCACTTTACTTACTGGGAGGCCACCATGGATTAACACTGTGGAAGAATGGGCATCCTGGTCAGAATGATTGCTGTTCCCAATAAGCTGAGTGGCTGTATCCATCTTGCATTGCTTCTATTTGGGCTCCCACAATGATGTATTGGTACTGTAGTTCTAGAGGGCAGTTCTGTTGAGGTTTTTTGGTGGTGCTGAAAGAAGCTGCTGAGAGGAGGTTCCCTTGTCAGAATAAACAGTACATTTTTAGAGAAAAGATGGGTACTAAAATGTTTTCGTATTACATACAGTATTTTTATGGATATTCCTTGTTTTAGTACATCATTATTGTAAGCCATCTACATAAAGCATCATATGGCAAGGCATATAACAGTGTTCCTCAAGGGATTCTGTGTACAGGACTAGGAGAGCACTGGGTTCTGGGGCCCTTAAATAAGTGCTGTTTGGTCCCTGTATAATCACAGTGACAGCTGTGTCTGCATACTCAGACAGGGCTCTGCTTTGTCTACTATACTGTTTGTGATTTTCAACGACAGGATATCAAGGTGCAGTTCAGTGACTTTTGAATAGCATCACTCGCATCCTTTTGGCTATATCAGGCTGTAAACTTGAGCATTCATTAAATTATAAGGTGAGAGTCACAGACATCAGTGGCACATAGTGGAGATAATGTGGAGAATGTTGGGTGATGCTTGGAAGGAGGCACAATGGGTGGCAGCGAGGCTGAGAACTGACTGCTGTCAGCAGCCACCCTATCCTGAAAAAATGTGGCAAAGTCATCAGCAGACAACAAGGGAAGTGAATGTGGAGAACAGAGTGTGCATGTCAGTGGTAATGTTAATTCTAGTCTGATAGAACTTTACTTTAGCATTGATGGTAGCAGAAGAAAAGATATAAGAAGGGATTGATACTTAGCCAGGTCTGCCTAAGCCTTTGACTTCTTCAATTTCCTTTTAGCTGTTCTGAGGTCAGACGGCAGTCGTCACCCCTGAAGGCTTGTTCCAGTTCAAAGTCATGCCTTTTGGGCTTAAAAATGCTGGGGCCACCTTCCAGCGGCTCATGGAACAAGTCCTGAGGGGGTTGATAGGCAAGATCTGCTTTGTATACATCGACGACGTCATTATTTACTCCCCTTCTATTAAACAACATCTCCAGGACCTGAACACCATCTTCCAACGATTACATCAAGCGCACCTTATGCTGAACACGAAGAAGTGTACCTTCATTCAACCCCACATACACTTCCTCGGGCACATTCTTTCATCTGAGGGGGTCGCTGTAGACCCCGAGAAGACCTTAGCCATCCGAGACTACCCCACACCCACGGATTTGAAATCTTTGCAACGTTTCCTTGGGTTAGTGGGGTGGTATCACAAGTTCATTCCCCGGATGGCTGATATAGCGGCTCCCTTGAACAACTTAAGAAAAAAAGATGTCCCGTGGGAGTGGACAACAGAGTGCCAGGACGCGGTCGAGCAACTAAAGAGCCACCTTCAAGAGCCGCCCGTTCTGGCCCAGCCAGATCCGCAGCTCACTTTCCAGGTACAAACAGATGCCAGCAACCTGGGGCTTGGCGCCGTGCTCACTCAGAAAATCCACCAGGCTGAACACGTCATCGCTTACGCCTCTCGAGCCTTGCACGGCGCTGAGCTCAATTATTCGACAGCTGAAAAAGAGTGTTTGGCTGTCGTGTGGGCTGTGGAAAAATGGAGACACTATCTGGAGGGGGTTGAATTTGAAGTGTACACCGACCATCACGCTCTGACCTGGGTATTTAATCACCCGAAGACCTCCTCCCGTCTAACCAGGTGGGTACTACGCCTCCAGAACTTTACTTTCAAGGTGACCTATCGTAAGGGCTGTGGCAATATCGTGCCTGATGCTCTGTCCAGGGTGTCAGAGCCACCGGGGATGGTGTGTTTGGCAGAGGCAAAGAAGATGATCTTCCCTCTGCCAAGAAGCCTTGAAGACCTGGCTCAAACACAAGCCACCAGTCCATTCTGCCAGAGCATCAGGGAGGGACTGGAACAGCAGCGTACCGACCGGGTACACTTCGTGGACCTCAAGGGGGTTCTGTACAGGACCACTCCATCCTCCCTTGGGGGTCTGCAACATCCCCGACTTTCTAAACTACTATCATGACAGTCCTTTAGGTGGTCACCTTGGAAGGACAAAAACTTTATTAAAGACTAGCAAAATACCTGCGCTTCGCAGCGGAGAAGTAGTGTGTTAAAGAGGTTATGAAAAAGTAAAGGAAACATTTTAAAAATAACGTAACATGATTGTCAATGTAATTGTGTTGTCATTGTTATAAGTGTTGCTGTCATATATATATATACATATACACATACACATATATTATAACACACTACTTCTCCGCTGCGAAGCACGGGTATTTTGCTATATATATATATATATATATATATATATATATATATATCTGTATGTGTATATATATATATATATATATATATATATATATATCTGTATGTGTATATATATATGTGTGTATATATCTATAATAATAAAAGGCAAAGCCCTCACTGACTGACTGACTGACTCACTCACTCACTGACTGACTGACTCACTCATCACTAATTGTCCAACTTCCCGTGTAGGTGGAAGGCTGAAATTTGGCAGGCTCATTCCATACAGCTTACTTACAAAAGTTAGGCAGGTTTCATTTCAAAATTATACGCGTAATGGTCATAACTGGAACCTCTTTTTTGTCCATATACTGTAATGGAAGGCAGCAAGATGGCCGTAGGAGACTGAGTTGCGTGTCGCGTCATCACGCCTCCCACGTAATCACGTGAACTGACTGTGAACTCAGTACGTAGAAAAGAAGGAGGAGCCCCAAAGAGCGCTGAAGAAAACACTCATTACACAATTGACAAGGCAGCGAAACAATAAGAAGCGAGTGAGTGACGCATACAAGCATCTTCATAAGACACGAGGTATAAAAAAGCACGGTGTAAACCGTAAGTCTAAATTTACTTTATAGAAACGCTCCCGCTGCCGTTTGCAATACCATATTCGCGAGATACAAGTTTAATGAGAAGACACGAGGTATAAAAAGGCACGGTATAAACCTAACCTTAAATTAACTTTATAGAAACGCTCCCGCTGCCGTTTGCAATGCCATATTCGCGAGATACAAGTTTAATGAGAAGACACGAGGTATAAACGAGAGTTTGCATCACTTTGTAACAGAGTTAAAATTGCTGTAGCGAGAAACTTTTAACTGCCGGGTCTTAGCTAACATTAAATAAACCCGTGGACATCGCAACATCACACAAGAGAGCGGCTCACGTGAAGTGACTGAACGCAGCAAGAGTGATCACTTCCATGAATCAAACCTGTTCAAAAAACACATTACACAATTGATAAAGTAGGAAAAGAATATGAAACAAAGCACGGTATAAACCGTAACTTAAAATTAAGTTTATAGAAACGCTGCCGTTTGCAATACCATACTCACCCCTGCGAAGCGCGGTGATTTTGCTATATATATTAAACTATTTCAACCATTGTATGATCTGCTTCTCGCAACTGAAAGAGGGCACCGTGGCAGAAGTTAGCCGACTTGCTCACCAACCACAAGCGTTACCTGGTAGGTAACCACCTATACAATCAGATTGTGAATCAGACTACGAATGCCTGCAATGTAATTACCCCGATCTACATGCTGTCAAATGAACGAACCACACGCCGTAGCACAACGTTAGGGGCTTCGCCTCTACGTCCGAGGATCGATTCCAGTAAGGGAGTGCAGTGACTGTGTACTCCTAATGAGCCCACAATTACGGCGAAACACGTGTCGCATACTATGCATCTTCAAAGCACGGTGTAAACAGTAAGTTTAAATTGAGTTTATAGAAACGCTCCCGCTGCCGTTTGCAATACCATATTAGATGACTTTGTAACAGAGTTAAAATTGCTGGAGCGATAAATTTTTAACTGCCGGGTCATGTCGCGTGTTCTTGGGTAGGTACACCAAAAAATGTATACATTTATGCATGTAATGGGCAAACAAAAAATGTACTATACCCGAAAGCACTACAGTAGTACTCAATGTATCTTTACTTCTTAAATGTTAATGTTTTACTGTTTAATAATTTATACGCTTCTTATATGTTATTCAGATTCTTTTATCAAAATACCAGTAACAGCGCACTGCACGATAACGTGGAGTGAATATACTTGACATGACCATTCATAGTATTTATCCTCTTTCTCTGTACGTTTACCATTCGTTTGCTCAGAGGTTGATGCGCTTGCTGCTTAATGAGCAGCTCTTCACCCTAGCGTCCCGCTGCTTCTCTTCTTTCGTCGGCATCTTTTCCCGTTAAAACTGATTTTTTTTAAAACTTAGTATGTTTTCTTTAATTTTTCAGTTAAGCTGGCACTTAAGTCTTCAATCTGCCTCAAGAATGATTAGCGGAGGTGGTAGACAATGAAAGCGTCAGCCGTATGCATCCGCCACGCACGCACTGGTGCGCGCAGCTGTGAGTTGACTCTACAATAAAATGAAATAAAGATAAAAAGAGCAATAACTTGCAGCACCGCTATTCAATTACACTTGCCTAACGCCTCTCCTAAGGGGAAATACTGTGGGATCTGGGCATCCGTCAAAGCAGCAATCACAAGCCCGATTAGAAAGCGGGAAGCTGTGATTTGTCCTCTCCCTCCCATGTAACAATCGCAGCCCGTGTTGCAACGCACTATGTATGTATATGTATATATGTGTATGTGTGTGTATATGTATGTGTGTATATATATATATATATATATATATATATATATATATATATATATATATATATATATATATATATATATATATATATTTGTTCATATGTGTGGGAAAGCGAATAGTAGACGTGACGTAGTATATGTGTACCAAATTTCAAGTCAATAGGTGAAACGGTTTGCGAGCTACAGGTGATTTAAAATCCTGGACAGACAAACGAATAGCCACGGTAGCGTATTATAGAAGAACATTTTACTGTTTAATAATTTATATTTATATGCAATGTGCTTCTTATATATTACTTCATATTCTCATATGATAATGATGTTAATGTTGTTTATATTGATTTCTATGTTATTGTAAGTGTCCTTTATTTGTGGAAAAATAAATTTGGCAATTAAACTTATTTTATACATACATTTTATTTTTTTCTCTTGCACTCAGTGAGCGAATCCACTGGGTAATCAGCTATATATATATATATATATATATATATATATATATATATATATAGATAGATATGTATGTATGTGTATATATATATATAGATAGATAGATATATGTGTATGTATGTAGATAGATATGTATGTATATGTATACATGTGTATATATATGTAGATATACAAATATGTATATGTATATATGTGTATATATATGTAGATATACAAATATGTATATGTATATATGTGTCTGTATGTGTATATATATGTTGATATATGTATATATATATGTGGATGTGTATATGTATATATATATATGTATATATGTTTATGTATATATATGTTTACATAACCTCTTTAACACACTACTTCTCCGCTGCGAAGCGCGGGTATTTTCCTAGTATATATATATAGAGGTTATGAAAAGGTAAAGGAAACATTTTAAAAATAACGTAAAATGATTGTCAATGTAATTGTGTTGTCATTGTTATGAGTGTTGCTGTCATATATATATATACATACATATACACATATATTATATATATATATATATGTATATATATATATATGTATGATATATATATATATACACATATATTATATATATATATATATATACACACATATATATATATATATATATATATATATATATATATATATATATATATGTACACATATATTATATACTAGCAAAATACCCACGCTTCGCAGCGGAGAAGTAGTGTGTTAAAGAGGCCAACATGACAGCGCGAGTGAACCGGACCCTGAAGAACATGATCGCCTCCTATGTGGGTGAACGCCATCAGGATTGGGATAAATGGCTCCCCGAGCTCCGGTTTGCCCTGAACACCGCTGTGCATGAAGCCACAGGTGAGACGCCTGCTTTGGTTGCGCTGGGCAGACAGCTAAAGGGCCCGCTTGACCGACTCCTTCCCAGAGCCCCTAGTCCAGAAACCACCAGTTACAATAATTTATTTAAAATGGAGGAATTACGGCGGAGAATCCAACAGAGGTTGGTGAGTTCGACATCCAGGCATGCCAAGTTATATAATGCCCGGCGTAAGGAACCGCACTTTCAGCCGGGTGATTTGGTCTGGATTAGAACTCACCGTCTCTCGGATGCCAGCAAAAGGTTCTCCGCCAAGCTAGCACCTAAATGGTTAGGTCCAGCCAAAATCGTATCGCAAACAGGTCCCATTAATTTCCAGCTTCAAAGGGGTATTGGCACTGACTCCAAGCTAGACACCATCCATGTGGCCAATCTCAAGCCGTACTTCGGCCCTCCCTTATCCAAGGTTGGGGTGGGGGAATGTAGCGGGGCCACATAATTAGTGTTAAATGTCAGTACTGAGTGCATCTCGTTTCATTGTCCCTTTTACTGTTTGTGTATCAGTTAATGATGATGGAAGGAGACCACAGCCACAAACCTGGAAAACACCTGTTTACAATTAATCAATCACAGCCGTCACAGGACTATTTAAGCCAGCAGGAGGAGAAGGAAGAGAGAGGAGAGAAGGAGATTTTTTTCACATTCACGACCACGAGCCACCTGTACCTGTTGTTTTCCACATCGCGCATTTCCAGTTTGTTTTTCCATCTGCCGGACTTGCTTCAAGGACCTCACCACGAGAGACCCCGGGGTAGGACTTAATCATCCACCACACACCGAGGATTCACGGTGAGGCTGCTCCATTTTTTCCGGGGAGAATCAAACGTCTCAATTTCACTAATTCAGTCAACCGCTTTCAGGACAGTTTCTTTATTACCGGACTCAAGTTCACAAGCATTCAGTTTATCAGTCATTGTTGTTATTCGTGTTGTGTGTTTATATGTTACAGGGACAAGGGAGGGTTTTTGTTGTATATATATTTGATGGTGTCTTGTTGTTGCTGGGGTGGAGGGATATTTATATTTATATGTATATTTATATGTTTTCTATTTTTTGCATGTCTTGTTTCACTTAATACATTAAATCCGTTTAAATTTTACATCCTGTTTTGTGTACTTATCTTTTCACCGTCGATTGTGGGGGAAAAGTTTAATTGGTTAGAAGTACGGCTTGATAGTTAGATTATTTCTCAGTAATTCATCCAGGCCACAGGTCTTGGAAGTGTAGCTGCCGGCTGGGTAAAGGGGTCGGCCGTTACAAAGTTGTTCACCCCTACTAAACCAAACAGGAATATTCACAATGAAAACTTGAGAGACTGAGTCCCAGTATGTCTCCACAGTACAAGATTCTATACCTTTTCAGCAATTTTCAGCAATAATTACAATGAGAGCAGGCAGATAACCAGTACAATAATTGACAATTTAATAATATCATACAAAAAATTATATATAGTAACAAAATAGATCAAAGGTCTAAAAAGAATGAAAAAGGATACTAGAAATGTACAGGCATGTATTCCAGAAGACAAAAATGCTTATCTTTCCCTTGCACTTTTGAAACTTATCCTTGTATACCTTCAGAACTTAATGTTATTCAGAGATCAAAGCTGATCCAGTGGGACAATGCGTGGCAATAAAATCTTCAAAAGCGTTGACACCTTTTCCATTTGCTACTGAGAAATACAGAGGGGGAACAGGTTGACACTTCAAATGTCATAAAACCCACAGCTTTACCCCTGAGAAAGCATACCTGGGGTTTGCTTCATTAGTATGCATATTTATAGAGAGATTTCTGTGAGATACTATGACACAAACATACCTTTCTAAAAATAACACCAAAAGATTCTTCATAACATTAGCATTAAGGTCAACCATGCCTATGAAGATATTTCATATGTCATAGAAATTCTTAAATTAATTCCAAAGAACTATCTTCTTATATAATACATTTCCATGGCTGTTCATTTGTCTGTCCAGGATTTAAAATCCCCTGTAGCTTGCAAACCATTTGACCTATTGACCTGAAATTTGGTACACATATACTACATGAAGTCTACTATCCACGTTTGGGGTGATGATTGACCTCTAAGGTTATTCCTCTTTTTATCTTTATTTTATTTTATTGTAGAATCAACTTTCGGCAGCAGCCAGCATGAGCCGCATGGCTGCCATTCTCATCCCTACTACCTTCGCTGTCACTTCCCCTATCTCTTCACAAACACTGACTTAATCAGTTTTAACGCAAAAAGATGCTGATGAAAGAACAGAAGAAGTGACCCGCTAGGGTGGAGAAAGGAAGAGCTGCTCAGCAAGCAGCAAGCACATCAACCCCTGAGCAAACGAATGCTAAACGTACAGAGAAAGAGGATGAAAACTATGAATGCTCAAGTCAAGTGTATTCACTGCACATTATCGTGCAGTGTGCTGTTAATGGTAAAGAAATAAAATGGGCTGAATGTCCACTTGACTGCTAGAACACTTTCAACAGCTGTGATTTTGTGAACAATTCCCATCTTATGCTGGAATAAAAGAGTTCTCTTGAGACAAAATGTACTCTTTCTTTCTCGAAGACAAACAGCAGTTTATTGCTGATGAAAAATATAATATCCTTATGCCACATGCACCAGTAGACATAAGAAAATGAAAGACCTGTGTAAGTGTGTGTATGGAGAGTCTGCTCTGGTCACTCTCGGCCACAGCCATGGAAGTCGGTGTGAATTCTGAGGAAGATGTAGAAGCTTATACAAGTGTGACTTGCACTTGGTGAGATGGCGCAGGCATACACTTTTCAATTTTTTCGACAGTTATTCACACCTCACTTCACATTAAACCCAAGCAGACAAACTCACACATGTACGTGGACATGTATGTTGTACGTTCACACAACAAGCTACCATACATTTGCCTGAGACTGGCTCCAGCCTGCCCCATTTAGTTTGTGCACAGCTGCACTCGACTACATGTCCATCTCGGACAAGATATGACCTGTCCCAGCCCACTTAGCTGACACCTCTGCAAGTTCACCAATATAGTAAAATTGCCAGGGAGTCTTTCAGGTTGTTTTTTGTCCTGAAGACCACTCACAGCTAATTTTCTTACATTTATTGTATTTCTTGTGATGTGAATGACCTTAGACACAAGCAAATGGAAGGTTTCAACCATGAAATTTATTACCAAACCGTATGGTAAAAACAAAGGTCTTTTAATAGGTACAAGTTGTTGCTATGTTGCAGTTTTTCCTTTGGCTTTAAATTTAAAAAAATATATGAATTTAAAGTACAGTTTTGAAGTCTAAGCAATTCACATTTAATTGCATTCTCCCTTGGTGCCATTTTGTTTTATGAATAGTGCTGCCACTTTGTGATCATGAAATATGCAACTTATAACATCACTGGCTCAAAGGCCTTACAGTCTGCTTTGTGTTCTTCCAGGTTGTCCAAGTTTGTGAATATCAAAGCTGTTTCTCTTGCACATTCTTTGTTGTTCTCCAACTTGACTCCAAGTTAGGGCTTTGTTTTGGCTTTGAGACTGTGTTAAATTTTCTTGTTACGAATTTTGCACATTTTTGTTTCACACTTTAAAATCACTACAGCTTCTTCCATTACAGGCAGAACACAGATCAGATACTAAAAGGAAAAAAACAAGAATGTAATAAACAAAACCAAAAACATTGACTAGAATTCACAAGACAAAGAACACAATTAAAAGGTCCTTGCATGGCCTTATTTTCAATTCCCTAAATTTGAACTAAGGCAGGTATGTATTTTAAAATTAAGTCTATTACAAGAATGTCAAAATGTCAGCTGTAACGATGGGCCACCATCTCATATACAAAATACATCACATGACCTTCATGACACATGACTGTCAGCAGACATTTCAATCATAAACAGTACGACCAGGGTAATGTAGGACAAGCACAAGATGTCAGCACATATGAAAAGTAAAGGTACCAAGTGTTAAAATATAATGATAACATTTATGAACAGCCATAAAAGCAGATCAAATATGAAATGTACTGAAAACAGGACTTTAAAAGCCCATTATTTGTCACATAGGTGTTGCAATAGTACAGAATCAGATGGGACTGATGCTGAAGATAAGTTAACGGAAAAGTTAAGTGCAGAACTCCAACCTATTTCTGATAGATGTCAAACAGTATATGGATTTTTTTTTTAAATCTACCTTACTTGCACATTGTTCTTTACTTTGTCAGTCAATAAAAACTCAAGAATAACTTATATTCTTTATTATAAGTCTGTATACTTACAGACACAACACATTTATTCCCAGAAAGTTTTCTACTGCCATCAACAATATTATTCAAGGTGAAACAGAACGATTATCAGAATATCTGTAAAAAATGTTTAAGATTAAGTCAATAGAGCTTCTTTACATACATAGAAAGTGGCAGCAGAGCAAAACATCAGGGAGGCTGAATGCAAAGGGACTTATAGCCAGAATCCAATGTAATAACTTACAGTGAGTGTTGAAAATGTATAAAAAGAGCAACAATATATTATGGTGTCATATCTCATAAGCAGATTTCGTAGAAACCAGACAGTCCATCACAGAAGTAACATACAATATTAATCTTGGGCAAAACTTAAAATCAAATTTGTGCTAAAGCAGTCCACACTGTTCTCTCCAAACAAGAAAGAGATAAAAGAATATGAAAGAGATTAATGCTGTATTTTTAGGTTATTCTGAGAAAACTAAAAGGAAACATTTATGTTTCACAAAATAGGAACACCAAAAATAGTGCAAAGAAAACCTAAAAATATCTAAAGAACATGAAAGAAGAATGTAACTATACTTTGCATAAAAAAGGTAATGAACTGAATGTGTTACTTTTCAATGACAGAATCCTACACTGGATGTTGCTTTAGATATCCATTTAGAAATAAAATGTTTGAGAAAATCAATTTTTCTGACAGATAATTACATGGAATTTTTTTTTCAGTATTTAAAATATCATTTTATAGGGATTTGGAAGGTTCTTTGATTTTTTTAGTCTATTTTCCCTTTTCCTTTGCTATGTGTTCTTTTGCAAGATTTTTAATGTTGGAGGAGCTGATTAAGTCATTGTGTTTTCCATTATATGTGTGTATATGGGAAACAAACAGTTTTTATCTCATAAAGCGCTTTTCTGCAGTAAACAATATCCAAAGACACATTGCAAGCACAGTTATATGGGAGTTTACCTACATTTTTTAGGTGGTGCATGGGCAGGTTAAACCAGGAAGATATATGGATCCTCCATAAAAAGAGAAATAAAGCTTTTTTTTTTTTTTTAATTACTGTAGGGACCTCTAAACTCTGAATGGAGTATGTGCTTCCAGGATATAGTTCAGGTATGTTTCTCTTTATTTTGGTTTCATTCCTGTAACACAAAGATCTCCATTGACCAGTCTTAAACAACTGTCAATGTCATTTGGAGCATCCAGTAACAATGGAAGTCTGGTCCTCTCATTAGTACAGTCAGAAAATTCTATTGAGATTTATTTACAAATGACACTATCAGTCATCAAAAGAAATGCAATTATCTCTGTTGGTGTTATGATTTGTTTTCATTTAAGATTAGTCACAAACTTGTTTTTCATTTTTTCTTGAATGCTTTAGTTCATTTAAATGTTTTGAAAGTTGATGAATCTTATTGTGAAAATACTTTTTTTGAGAAAAAAAGATTTTAACATATCTTTTATATGGCTACATTTTGTTTTTCTTATGGATGCTGCCTATGATAGGCGGTCCATGGTGTTGGGCAAATTTTAAATAAATAATTGTTTCCAGCTACTGTGCAGGCACCAATTGGGTGTGGTGTGCACAAGCACATTCTGCTCCGGGGATGGTTGGGGTGCCTGGCTGATCGCGTGCACACACGTGCGAATACGAGCATCAGTCAGGTGCCTCATTCGCTCCTTCGAGGTAGCATTGTGTCACACCAGCACCCAGTTAGGCAGGGAAGAAACAGATAACAGATGGAAAGAACAGGAAAGGAGTGGAGTCTCTTTAAACAAACAATCCACACACACACACGCGCGCGCACACACCCACACGATCTCACATACACACGAGCGTGCGCACACACACGCATGCACAGCTCATGCAGTTAATTAAACCCTGCACGTTCTAATCCACGTCGCCCCTTTTCATGCATGATTCAGTCTGATAGAAGTGTGTCCATATAAAAATTCTATTTTACGGTAGCTAGACAGACTCTCGCACTAAATAGGTTATTTGTAACTACGAAGCACTTTAAAAAAACGCACACGCAATCACCACACCAAGATGGATAAAAACTTTTTCAAAGCAGACAGCCTGGTTCTTAAGATATAATCTCATAAATACAGGAACATCTTATCATAATCATTTACACATGATTCAACAATACACTTGATACGTCTAAAATCACCCGGACTTTGGGATACTAGGCGGTATTAAAATAATTACATTTAGCGAAATGAATGAAAGCGCATACAGCCGAGCGCTCAGACACACATGCACGCCCAAGCTCACGCACGAGCACGCATGCACACACACGCAGACACGTTGTAAACATACAGCATTTTTTAAAAAGGTTCTTACCTGCTTCCGCATAATGAATCGGAGACTCTACATGTACCGTCTTTTTCCGAAATTAAGACATCCCCCGAAAATAAGCCCTATTGAGATTTTCGGAACTTTTTGTAATATAAGCCCTCCCCCGAAAATAAGCCCTAGTTAAAATAATGTGAAAAAAAGAATTCGTTAAAAAATGCTGTTGATTTATTAAGTATGTTTAGCTTCCCTAATACTCGTATTTCAGAGAAATGTTTGAAATAAAATATTCCGAGAAATTCATTGTTTACCTCTACAGTTCGTTTCAAATTAATTCTTGGAATTTATCTTAAAAATACAACATAAGGCAGCATGAATACATAAATATTGTGTCCGCTCTGCTCTGCTGTGTTGTACTGCGTCGCGCGTATCGCAGAGTATGGTCGAATGAGGTGGGGAGGGGGTGGAGGGGGGCATGCATATGCGGAATGCGACGGAACGCGTCGTTGGCGCACACTATAAATTATTGTTCGTTAAGGCAGCAGTCTACATTGAGCGACAGTGCAGATACAGTGTTTGTTCATTTCAGTCTTGTAAGTCTGATTATTTCCTCATACGTAATTTTATTTTTTATAAAGTGAATAATTTTTAACCGCAGTTAAAATGAGTACAAAACGAAAGAGCTATTCCGTCGAGTACAAAAAGGGAATTGTGGAAGACTCCAGGGGTGTAAATCTTGATTTATGACGATGTTCCAGAAGAAGATGACATGACTGTAATTGAATCAATTTTAATTTCTGTATTCTGTGTAAAATAAATAAATATTAAATAAAAATATATAAATATACTTTTATTTTTGTCCTCCCCCGAAAATAAGCCCTAGTGCGTATTTTGGACCAAAAAAGAAAGTAAGACAGTGTCTTATTTTCGGAAAAAGACGGTATATAGATCTCTAAGGAAAAAAAATTAAAGGATTCAACCGTCCATTTTTAAAACAAACTTTATCACTGTACATTTTCCATTATACAACCGTAATTATACTCAAATATTCACTCACACATGACCATTTATAGCTTCATCAAACCCTTTCATGAACGGTTCAAACATATAGAAAAATGTCAATATAAAAAGGCTACAACTCATGCCCATTTATAACCTCATCATCCCCTTTCATGAATGGTTCAGACAGATAGAAACATGTCAATATAAAAAGGCTACAGCTGATCATAAACAAACACGTGCGCACTTACACAGGTCCTCACGCGCTCATGCCCGGGGAATTCATGCGATTATTTAAACATCTATCATTTTTTTAAAAAGGGCCTTACCGTTTTCCGAGTCAGCTTGGATGTACAGTTCTAAGAAAAAAATATAAAGATTGAGCCCAACCGTTAAGGATTCAGCCCACCGTTTTTAAAGCATACTCGTTTAACGCATATAATAATCATGAATAGGCCTTACCGTGGTCCTGGGGACGAGGCTCTCTGCAGAATAGTCTGTATGAACAATAATTATATTTCATTTAGTCCTAGCCATAAATACTAGAAATCATTAAGAAGATCATGAAAACGGATTTTGTCGTTCTGAGCAGCGAGCAGGGAAGTGGGCTTGGTTCCGGATGCAACTCACTTTATAGCAGCTTTTTAAGCAGCTGCATGCCTCTCCGTAAGATCGTTTTCACACTGACCACTGGGTGATCTGATATGAGGTTAAAGGTCATAAACCGGCCTGAGCCTGGTCCCACCTGTTGCCTCTGAGGTATGAAGTGTCCCCCTACTCCACCCCTTAGCTTCATGCGAGTGCCGCATGTATTGGAAAGAGTGGCTTGCCAAAGAGTGTTTTAAAGCACCTTTTTCTATCCCTAGATGTCCAATCTGTTTAAGGCAATCTAACATTTAGAAAACTAAATGCATTTCTTCAACAATGTGAATCTTTAGCTCCACTGATTATTTAAAATGTGTGTTGTATTGGAAATACTTTTTATACAAATTATAAAGCCAAGGATAGCTTTTTATATGTATCAAACGAAATTTAAAAGGGAACTGTTGCATACGTCTGTGTGATTTTTACAAGGCTTATGGCGAATTAGTTATCTCATGTTTTACACGTTATCATTAAAGCCTTTAACTTTTAAAGACCCAGCCGCCGTGGGAAAAAGTGGCAGCGCGCTCCCGCCGCATGGGGTCGGAGGAAGGGAACTTGCCTACAGCTGTTGACAAGCATGCGTGCACAGGGACGAACACAGCAGGGGCTGTTAGTTTCCTGGCCTGTGGCAGGCACTGACGGCTCTAGCTGCGCTCCAGGGCTCACACAGTTTGTAGACACTTGCCTGTTCGGGCCGCATAGAGCTTTGGCACTGGCCAGCTCGTGGGCACGCGCAGGGGGCTGCCTGCACCGCTCTCATGGCTCAGTTTGTAGAGAGAGAGGTCCTTTCAGCTTGTATTTCTGTGTGCTTCAAACTACACGCACTTGCCTGCGCGTACGTGTAGAGCTTTGGCCCTGGCCATCTCGCGACCGCGTGCAGGGGGCTGCCAGCTTTTTCAGCGCTGAGCCTGTCTGTGATCTTTCTATGCGAAACCCATCATTTGGTGTTTCTGTGAGCTGGAAAAGATGGATTGACTTAGATAAAATAAAAGCGGTTTACAAATGATAAAGCAAAGGTTAGATAGATATTTTAAATAATAGATAGATAGATACAGGGGTCTTACCCAATGCAGTATAGGCAGGAATGGCTCTAAGGTAGATCGGCCCTGCAGGAACGTGTCTGTATGTCCTCGGCACAAGTGGGCAAGGAAGTGGAAGGGGCCAGCCATCAGGTGCTGCCTGACCGAGGACATGACCTGACCTTCATGCCTGGGGACATGTTGGTTGATCCAGCAGGGTATGGATAGAAACATGCCTGGGGCCTCATGTATAAACGGTGCGTACGCACAGAAATGTTGCGTACGAATGTTTCCACGCTCAAATCGCGATGTATAAAACCTAAACTTGCCGTAAAGCCACGCACATTTCCACGGTAACTCATACCTTGGCGTACGCAATTTCTCCGCTCAGTTTTGCAGACTTGCGGCACCCAGCGTCAAAGCAGTGCTACTGTTCCTGTGTGCTCATCCTTTCTTTCTTAGCTCCACATTCCTGACGCACCTTTATAAATGCACTGAAATTAACTGCATATTGTTTATTTATTAGTGTAATGCATCTCATTGTAATTAACCTGTAGTAATATAATGGTCCAAGGAATAGCCATAGTATTCCAAATACCATAACTGCTTTAGCGTTGTTACACTCACTGCATCTTGTTCTTCTTTTTGCTGCTCCCGTTAAGGGTTGCCACTGCGGATCATCTTTTTGCATATTACTCTCACTGCACCACTCGGAGTATTTATATCACTGTATCTGAGTGTGAATCACAGCAGCAGCTGATCGGAAAGAGAATTATCGGTATACAGTTTCAAGTACACACTACCTCAACCACGGCAAAAAGCGTCAAAGCCTTTCCTGTACGGACCTCGCGTTTCAAAAACAGTTTCATCCCACGAACTATAAACGCACTCAATCAGTCCATCAAGTGCTCCTTGCAGAACTGTTTGTACTTATAAGTACAATTACCTCACTGTAAACTTACCCTACAGATATAATATTGCACAACCTGCACTACTTTATAAAGCGCGTATGATGACAATATCATTTTTAAGATGAAATGCAGCAAAATATGTTGCTTATAGTATACAGATAAAACTTTAACTTCATTTAAATAATCTGCATTGTTAATAATTAAACATGTGAGGACACGGTGCCGCAACGTATAGCTGGTTCACCGATAGCTCCTGCCTTGCGCTGTATTATTGCTGGTGCTGACGCGACACTGGAAGGATAGACGGATAGAATAATTAAACATGTACTACGAAGATATTTCAATGTTCCTTAAAAGTTTTGAAGAATCGGCATTCTAAGCTTACAGATGGCTTAACGTCTATTACAGAGCTGATTGTGTGGCAATTGGGTATTTGGAGAAAGAAAAGTACGTTTGAAAGAGACAGTACTTCTGTAATAAATTATTTCATCGAAGGTCGCACATGGCGCAGCAAGCCTCTTGCGTGAGATATGAACAATCACTGCGCCACCGTGTTCCCATGTTTAATAACATGCTTTCATTGCTATCATCATGAAAATGATATCACGTATACATCTCAGTATTTTAATTATTTAAAGAGATGTAATATCTCGAATGTAATGGATTCTGTGTCCTGTCGGAGAAAGAGAAAGAACGGAAGCACGTAGTGATTCACACACATAGAGCACATGGAAGATCAAATACAGAACAAAGCATTTAACGTGCTACTTGAGAAACTAGTAAAATAAACGATTTTAAGATGAAGTTTATGATGTTCTACTTTAATGGCAAAATAAACTACGTGATTAAAGTGGAAATTTCGAGATTAAAATTGACATTTCGTGCTTTTTTCCCCACTGTGTGCCAATTTTTTTTTGTCTGTACCCTAATAAGCTTTCATATGACACTCAGACGGTGGGCTACGACTTTGATATGTGATTTCTTTTTTATTTCGGGCACTGTGCGACTTTGTGAACTCGATCTTTCGAGTTTCTCCGACACTATGTCACTTGATCAACTTTCTTTTGTTGATTATACCACTGTTTAAACCAACAAATAGTACATTTTTCCTTTGCCTCCACTTGGTATTCGCTGAAATTCTTATATTTTCCCCTGTGCTTTTCCCATTGTCTTTTCACAGAAGGCTATTTATATTGATTTGCATATTCAAAGAGGCGTAATTCTGGGAGGAGTTGGGGCGGAACAGAAGGCGCGTGCATGTGCGTTACTTTTCACTCTGATTCCTGCATCTGGATTTTTCTGTGCGTACGCACAATCCCGCTTTTTTGCTTACGCCATGTTATAGTGTGAGTTCTACACACGGCGTTATACATGAGGCCCCTGGACTTGTGTTTGGGAGAAGGGGGCAGGGTGTTGTGGGGCCACCAACAGGTGTGGCCGGCAGGGTCTGGATAGGGACATGCATGAACATGTCGAGGGTCCAGCTGGAACAGGCCTGGACTTGTCTTTGGGAGAAGGGGCCGGGGAGTGGGGGGACCACCCCACAAAACAGGTACTGACAGACAGGTGACCAAGCAGGTGGATGGGGGGGCGGGACCGACATGCATTAAACGGCTCTTGACAGAAAGAGAACCAATCAGGTAGGTGGGCGGGAGTCTGGGCGGGGACGGGTTGTCCTACACCACTCCACCACCAGGGGGTGGGGCCAGCCTTCCAATCCACCAATCAGGTGGAGGGGTGGGGCACATCATTCAAATCCACCAATCAGGGGGAAGGGGCGGGGCTTAATGACATCAATCAGATTTGATTGACAGTTTGACAGATACCGCCTGACGTAATACTACTAGCGTAATCCCTCCTCTGGTCCTTCCGGGCATCCCGGCTGAGTGCCACCCCCAGCCACTTGCCACAGCACATTCAAGTGATCTATAGTGGCTATGGGCAGTGGTTTTGTGTACATGTGTCCAGTTGTTCAAGGGTCATAAATCATCCTTTAGACAGTTCTTGTCTAGTTTTTATATGTAATATTATGCTGTGGTAAATTGTGCATCCTGAAATCCAGTTGTGGTTCTTATCTTTATAAATGGAAAATGTTCTCATGTGTATATTGTTAAGCATCCTGGAGGTTGTCCAATAAATAACACAGAATGCTTTCAACGTATGGTATGATTATTCTTTATATTCAAAATTAAGCAATTTTTTTTCTATCAGATAATCTGCTTAATGTCAAAGCAATATATCAAAATACACTTTCACCAAAATCAGTTTTATTAACAGACTTAGCCTCCTGCCTTTGCTGGTAAGTGGGAAATTGAAAAAGAAAAACAAGCCTTTCAATTGAAGGGTTTACCTTGGAGATTAATATGTGATAAAACAGAAAAGGAGACAGTAGGAGCAAGTCACAATTATTTGAAAAGCAAACAAAAAAAATACACATCTTCTGTGCAAGGAAATGTCTTTAGCTTCTATCCATAAACATACATATTTATCTATATGCATACATTCAATCACACACCTTAGGCATTAAGCATGCTGCTTTTGGATGATGGTTGTCACACTGTTTGAGGTAAAAAAATAAAGGTGAAGAAGAAAAAAATATTACTATTTTACAATTTTCATTCAGAATTTGAGACAAAATTATTTTTAGAACAGAGCCTTTGCTTAGATTTGACAACTGTTTGATGACATTTATGCACAATTTTAATATGTTTTTTTCTTTCCTTTATCTGTTCAGTTTTTGTGTCTTTTTTAGCTACTTGATTTAGACAGGTAATCTGAGGGAAGGAAGTCTTCGAGGGAACAATAAAACCTTCTCTTCCTTCCTTCTAGCATTAATGATTGCTGGGGTTTATGAACCATTTGATAGCATGTATTTTTTCTTTCCATTTATCTAATTTCCCTGCTTCTGCCATAATACCCTAGACAAACATGGGTACCATTTGTGCATCCTTTTTAATTATGTGTTTGTTTTTGTTTCACTCCAGCTAACTTGTGACAATATCTTAAGGCAACGGTAGCTTTTCTTTAAACTTGAATTGACTTAACTGGTCTGTGTGCAAATAGATACAGGTTTTTTGTAAATATATACAAAAAAGATATTCATTATACTTTTCTCAATAAAGAGAAAGATTCATTCTGTATTTAGTAAAGTCATATCCGATGTTTAACCTCAGACACAGCAATATTTATTCTTCTGGTGTCACTTTTAGTTAATGTGTAGGCTGCTGTAACACTGCAATTAATAAATGGGAAGATGTATCTATTGCTATAATAAAAATGATCATGTTAAACCAGAGCAAGGACAAAAGAACAGGCCCCTTCCATAAATTAACCTGGTTTCAAATTACGGAGTATAATTCAGATGATTCAGCAAATTTATGTACAAACCTAAAATACATGAACTTCATTCAGTTGTGCTCCTCTTAGAATAATCTACATAAGACTGGACAACATTATTTATTTGGCTTGTAATTTAGCTTGCCTGTGGCAGATTTCTTGTCTCTGGATGCATAGGCTTTTGATCACTTTAATTGGACATACTGCTGGTGAGTCCTCTCGTGTATAGGGCTCGATGAAAAGAAATCAGAATGTCAAAAGTGCTGTATTAATTTCCCACAGCAATTATCTTAACCAGTGCTAACCAAGTGGACTCCTCCTTTCTACTCACATTTGCTTTTCCACTGAACTACTGGTCACTGTGACTAGGATGTTGTAGTGAATACCTGCTTAATTATTCTCATGGGAATGTATTTAGATGCAGTTTTTCATTTCCTTATCAACAGTAAAGGTGCCACTCCCTACATGTGAGACATACACTATTTAATCAGAGTGAGGCAAGTTAAAATTTTTGTTTGGATCAAACCTGTTCCTTTCTAATCCTTTTGTGCAAATCTGACTTACTCAAACATCATATCTGTCGTCTTTCCTTTTAGAAACTTATTTTCTATTTATTTTCTACTTGATGAAATACTTTTATTGAGGCCAATTTTGTTGTTGTTGAAAAGGCAAATTCATATTTCATATAAACATTTTCCTAAAGAGAAAATATACTGTAATCTCCCATTTTTGAAATTTGTGTGAAATGGTGAATGTCTGTGCTTGAACAATATCGTAGAGTCCCACAGCGAAGGACCGTGATTTATTTATTTGTTTGGCATAATACCTGGCCTTCTCCCAGCACAGTCTGACTCCAACACCCAACCCTAAGGGACAATCATATAAAAAAGATTAAAAATATATCAGAGGTAATAAGTAACTATTTACAGAATTTCCAAAATATGCCAACTACAATAATAAACACCCACAATGCATAGCCACAAAAAGCTGTTGTATAAATAGATGAGAACAGTGGAATTTGCTTTTGTCTTACCATTTATTGCTGTTATGTTTGGCATGATATTTTATTAGAAGCTCCTACAATGACTTCACCTGACAATGACAAACACACCAAATGGTGAACAGATATTGCAAGTACAGGAAAACAACCAGATTCCCCAGGCAAAGCCAAAGTAGCTGTAAAATCCAAACTTTGTGGTCAGGTACCAACAGGAACAACAACAATCTCACTCTTGCCAGTGCTCTTCTCTAAAACTTGTGATACAGCATCTCCTTGCCACTGACCTATGTGTTCTAGTAGCCATGTGGGACACTATTCAAGACAACACAGGTTCTCTCCAAAATCAAAAACAACTGCCATTAGTTCAGAAAGCTTCTGCAGATGTCCGGTTTACTATATAATTCCAATGAGTAAAATAACTGAAGTTCAATTCTCTCTTTAGGGGTGGAAGCAAAACTTTCACATCTATTGTACCCTAACCCTAACTATCACTTGCCCTGTTGCTAACCTGAAAGAATTAGGGAAGGTTTGAACTTGCAAAGAACATGAATATGCACTAGCATAAACTCTCTCCAGAAAAACAGAAACCATGGAAATGTTAAGAAATAAAAGTGGGAGAGAACCTATTTGGGAAAATCTACCATTAGCACAAAGAAATGTAGGAGTGGTGGAGATGAGGGATTTTCTTTTAATTTTGAAGATACTGTTGCTGGTAATGAGTGCGGGTATTTGAGACCATGAGTTATGTAATTGCAGCACAATGTCTGTAGTTATTGAAATGATTAACACTCAGAAGATGCAATTAGCTGAAGTGAACTTTACGGATTCAGAAAATGGAAAATGTTTAATTAATTTTCAGCTTGTGTCAGGTTTTCAGCTGGAATCTTGAGCTCAATCAGGGGAAAATTAAGCTCCTGCCCATAGATGGGGTCTGAAAGGCAAATGCTACAGGATGCAGGGAATGGTTTTCCAACCTAGTAGTCTTATCAGAGGCCATCTACAAGGCGGGCTATTCTCCTAGGAATAGACTCCTCAGTTGAAAAGGACATCAGAAGCTTCATAATTCCAGAATTACTGTATGTGGGCTAGCATTAACATTGTAGCTTGCAGCAATAAGTTAAGCCTTCTGTTTACAAAATATTAAGCCAATGTTACCTTCTTGCAAGCTTTCTCCTGCCAGTGTTAACCTCTTACATTAACAATGTATTCAGCTAACAGAAAGTTATCACTTAACCCAACTCACTTAGTTTATAATTGTGTTGTCTGTGTATTTCCAAATGCACCTTTGCTAAATGGCAGAGTCTAAACTCATAATGAGTCCACAATAAAAGTCATGGTGGTCTGCAATAAGGGAATGTTGACAAGTAAATTTAAATGCCAATCCAGCATTCCTAAAATTAACTTTTTCTTTTGTGGACAAAAAACAGTGGCTCACTTAGGCAAAATATTGATTGCAGAGAGCAAAATTAAAAAGTAGCTATCTTCTGTTTCTAATCTGTCCCCCTTATCAGCAAAGTTCATGCATCAACAATGTACACCAATTTAGAACTAATGTATGAAGTGCATAATGTAGAGGGCGGAGTGGTGGCTCTGAGGCTAGAGATCTGCACTGGCAATCGGAAGGTTGCCGGTTCGAATCCCGTCAATGCCAATAGGGACTCTGCTCTGTTGGGCCCTTAAGCAAGGCCTTAAGCCCTTAACCTGCAATTGCTGAGCGCTTTGAGTAGTGAGAAAAGCGCTATATAAATGCAAAAAATTATTATTATTATTATTAATGTACATCTTAACCTTGATTTGAGAGGGTGAGAAGTGGGAGCCATGTTAAATGAGTCTAATATGCTTTACAAGTATTTGCTAATTTTTTCAGGGGTGGCAAATGTCACAGTAGTATTTCATTCAGTTCTAAATAACACTGAAAAAGCATTTGGGTATTTACTTATAGGGGTCCATAGTCCTTACCATCAATCATAGATATTTGCATTAGGAAACTGATAGCTGTTAAAGAAGCACTTGAAAAATGGTGTCATCATTTTTGCAGACAAGCAGTTTAATCTACGAAAGACACAATGGAATTGTCATAATTCAGCCAAGGTTTTATCCTTGGCATAAGAGTATTTTCTTTTGTTTAATCTTTTTGTTATTTGTATTAATTATTTTGTAAATATAATTGACTTTTATGTGTGTTGTATGTTTTATGTATCGAAGAGGGTTTTATTATTTCTTAATGATTTTGTGTTGATGTATAAGGTTAGTTTTGTTGTGTCTAGTATTATATGTTCTTTAGGCACTGTTGAGGGTGCAGTGTTACCTGAAGCTGCAGCTGGAAAATCCGCCATCAGGACTATTTAAGAGAAGGCAGCTGATGAAATGGCTGCTTCAGTAGTAAGGTTGCTTATATCAAGAGCTGTTTTCTGACTTTAATTCCCTGAATTTTGAATCATTGTTCTTGAATTCAGGGTACTGTTTCTGTTTTTTTGAATATTGAATTTGTTCACTTTTATATATGCCTGCATGACAGACCTCTTTTGTTTCCTTTTGCTTTTGCCACCATAAAAAAACTCATACTGTTGCATTCCACCTGAACTAGTGTGGTGCTGAGGTGTCACCCATTGCATGGCTGCACTCAGCTCCTAATCTGGGATCCTGAGTTGGTTTGTCATGTGGTGGGTGCGGCTGTGTGCTGCATCAGTATGTGCTCTTAACCTCTCCTCTCTCCTTTTATGAAGTTCCTATTTTAAAACTAAAGGAACTTTGTTTAGTTTTCTGGGGCCAGAGGTTTTTCATGTTTTTTCCTCTCTTGCTATGATATTTGTACTTTCAAATCTAAGTTCATCTCTTGGGCCTGCATAGGCTGTAAAATTGCTTCTTGAATTTGGTGTCAGGCTGACTGAGGTGGTGAGGCCTGTTGTGTTGGTGCAGGCCTGGGGTAAAGAACCAGTCTGGATTTTAGAGGTCATGGCAGGACTTTGTTCATCAAAATATCTGATTTTTTTTATTTCCACCTGCCTTGGTAAATATGAAGACTCCAACCAACAAGAGTCTTTGCTGTTGCAGCCTTATTCTCCATATCCGAGGAAACACTCTGTTTATTGTTACTGTCATTTTACAAATTGATGAATCTTTATCAAGAAGCATGAAAAACATATAATTTATGCCTAAAGCTGCCTGTTAGGATATACTGTTCTAGGAACATGATTCCTTTGTGGCCATCCACCCAGTTATAGCTCAGACAAATAAAAAACTAGATGTAATAAAGCACAATCATTTCAAAAGCAGCTCATTTCATTCACCAACTCTGAAAAATCTATGGATATTTTAAATAGACTTAGTATGAAAATTAGCCAAACCTTTAAGTTACTACTGGAAACAGTACTAAACATCCTTTTGTCAGCATAAATATATGCCATGATCAGATTTCTCTAGAATGCATGTCCTGCTGATACCTTATGAATGTGTGTCTATGTACAACCCACTTACCTTATCTTCAGGTTGAGACTTTTAAGGGCATAAAATAATATGTGCTAGAGTACACTAATAAAGTTTAAAAGCCAAGAACAAATAAAACTGATGACTTTTAGTGAATCATTGACTACTACCTATAAAAGAATTTGAATCAGATGTCATTTGTCTTTTGCATTTTTTTTAATCATTTTTTGTCTGCCACTGTTTTTAAAGGATACAAGATGGTGACCATGTTTACTATCATTGTACATTAAAGTATAATGAAAAGTGTTTGTTTCTAGTCTTACTTTGGGAGAAAGTACAGTAGTTCTGCAAGGTTTATGGATCCTGTAGAATTTTTTATGAGGTCTGCATTGACCTAAAACATGACCAGTGCAATTCTGATGCAAGCTTTGAGTGTTTCCTGTACCTCCTTGTAGTCAGATTTAAATGACATATTATAGCCTTTAAGCAGAAAATGGATTTTGCTCTCTGTCCATTGTTTCCACAGTGTTCTTACTTAACTGTTGTAATGTCACAGGCCGTGATCATATGTTGGGTGATGTCTGTGGCCTTGGTGACCATTTTAGGATAATGTAAAAGTACACTTGGAAGTATAATAAGAATGTCACCTCTTCAAAAACAACAATTTATTTCTTGTACAGCCCAAAATCACGCAACATATGCGTCAATGGAGTTTAATAGGCCCTCTTTCTTGTCAGCCCTCCATATTGACTCCCTAAGAAGACAAGAAAAAAAAAACTAAAAAAAAGCCTGTCTGGAAGAAAAAGAAATCTTGGAAAGGCAATTCACAGAGAGACCCCATTCCAGGTTGGTTGGTTGTGCAACGGGTGTCATAAAATGGGGTAAATACAACACACAAAACAGAACAAAAGTAATCCACTTCATGGAGTTAGATGGCCAATGTATCATTGCCACCTCAGAAATACAATACAATATTAGAAACTACATTGTTTGTGCACAACGCTCGCCACCAAGCGCAGGGACAGAGAGCAGTGACAACTCTCAAGGAGAAATTCAACAATAGATTATACCACTCACTAAATACAGAACAATCACATAAGGATACAGATTTGTTTATATACATCAACAACAAAGTAGAAACTAATTAACATAAATGAAAGCTACAATATCTGTCCATCAGTTAATTGCAGAACAACAGCCAGATTGTAGAAAAGAAGTCAGAGAAGCCAGACAAAGTCAGAGTCTTGGACGCCTCAGCCAACAAGCTACTCTACTGACCATTCTACAGCTGAGTCAATGCTGGACCAGAAAATCTTATAAAAGGAGCCTCCTACCCAATGATTCCAGTGCTCCTTTATCAGAGAGGCAGGCAAACAACTTGGCAGTAGTGCAGTGGCACCACGTGCCATATGTGATGCCAGTAAGAGAAACAGAAAAGGGGAAGATTAACAGTTTATAGATATCATAATTCTTCTATTTCAGTACTAATGACTAACATCAGAGATACAGTTTGCACCGCTAATCAGCAGTTCTACTCAAGATAGGCTAAACTGAAGTAGTAAGTCTTCAGCCTGCATTTATAAGCTTAGACTGAAGAGGAACCTCTTATAGTAGCAGGCAGACCATTCCACGGCTTTGGGGCCCTGTAACTAAAAGCTCAGCCACTGACTATTATTTTATGAATCCTTGGAATCATAAGCAGACCGGCATCTTGAGATCTTAATGTGTGCTCCGGTTTGTAAATAATTTTAAGACCTTAGACATTTAAGGCTTTATATGTTAAAAGGTGGATTTTGAAATCTGTCCTAAACTTAACCGGGAGCTAGTGTAAGGACTTAAGAACTGGAGTTATGTGTTTGTACTTTCTTGTTATTGTAATAATTCTTGCAGCAGCATTCTGAATTAACTGAAAGTTGTATAAAGAACAATTTGAACATCCAGTGAACACCGCATTGCAGTAGTCAGTTCTACTGGAAATAGATGCATGAATTAGTTTCTCAGTTACCTGCATAGTTAGAAAACTCTTCAAATTTTACAACCTTTTTTAAATGTTTTTTTGATAGTTTTGTAATTTGTGCTTTAAATGATATGCTAGTGTCAAATATAATGCCCAGATTGTGGGCTGATTCTGTAAAACTTCTGATTTTTAATGGAGAAAGAATTATTTGTGACAATCAATAATTAAAATACTGTAATTTGAAGTATGTTTTGTTCAACATTGCCTGTGAATTTTGAACAATAATTTCTTAGTTTTTTAGTTTAAGGCTGTTCATTTTTCCATTTTCAGCAATAGTGTTTTAATCCATTAGAGATTATTTAAATAATCCATATATGAAAATACTGTACATTAATATATACTGGCCAATGTATATTACTACAATTTTTTTCCCTTATCAGATATTTATTTGGAAAAAAAATCTTTCTTACCTCTCTCTATAGCACGGAAAAGGCAAGCAGAGTATCATGAATTAGTTAGTTTAAATTTCATACTTTGAGTGAATTGATTATACATCTTCAGGGCCCTATGGGCTTTCAATGCTGTATAATGGCCCTCATTTATGAAACAATTGCATGCCCAAATCTAAGCATAAACTGAGCACACACTCGTTTACCATTTATTCATTCATCAATATGAATGTTATAGAACAGCAAGAGCAAATCCCACAACAGCCTGAACTGGAGTACTGCATGCAAATTTCCTCTGGCAAAAATGTAGCATTGCATTTCATCTCATCATTATGAACTAAGGGAGGAGCACAACACAGCAGGCACTGGCAGCACAAGCTTGCAGGAGCATAAACTACCTAAAACTGGAAACAACCTTGCTAAATCAATTGAAAAAAATGAAAAGAAACACATGATTAAAGTATTAGTTAATCATAAGTATATAGCCATTAATATGTTTAATTTCAAACATTCTATACAAAACTATACTGTAAACAGATTTTTTTGCAACTGCTGCAACAATATGTATGAGAAAATTAGAGAGCATAGATTGATACAGTATGGGAGTTTGGTAATAAGAAATACGGGTGAGATGATTCAAAGAGTCTGGAGAAGGCCTGCCATCAGTGAAAGGTCAAATGGGAGGCTGACGCCAAGATGGAAACTGTATGAGAGAGGAGAATTTAGAGGAGCGGCAAACATGAAGAACATTTGGCAAGGCAGATGGCTGCAAGCAAAGGGTAGCAGTGGAGAAGAAGAAGAAGAAGAAGAAGAACAGGAGGATTAGTCAGATGATTGAAGGCTAGAGATGGTGTACACAAACAGAGAGGCTAGAATATGTGTCACAGGGAAAAACATGCAATTTTACAAGAATGATCCAAGTATCCATTCTTGTGCTGTTAACAATACAATAATCCAAAACATTTGGTACATCTGGTACATCTGGTAATATCAATACTGTACAATATGAAGTAAGTTATTTCGGATAAAGAAGATGCCCCAGTAACATTACTTTAAGAGAGGCCCCCTTGGAGTTAGTAGTAGTAGAGAACAGAATGAAGATGAAACTGATGGCCATTATAAACAATGCTGCATATCCTCTTCATGACACACTACTGTTGTGATCTGTTTTTAGACAACAGATTGTTCAACAGACATGTGGCCAGAAATGCTAATTGGACTCCTTCATACCACGACAATATGCCTTAATAATAAAAATTTTGGTAATTTCTGTCTGAGGTGGGGTTGTTGATATTGTTTTTTTATAATACTTGTCTAAGTTAACTTTCCCCTTGGGACAAATAAAGTACTGTCTATTCCTCTCTCTAGGGTCAAGATATCATAGTTATAATCATTAATCATGGCGCTGAAGAGTGTGTTGATGTGTTGATAAGCACATGCAAGTAAAAATTTCACTGTACTCTGTATACGTGACAATAATGACTCTACTATAGAAATGCTTAAAACTTGCCATATAACATAAAAGACACAGACGGGAAGTGGATGAACGTTTGTTAGAAACAACAAAACAACTTTTTTTTTTACGTTTCATTTTGTCCTGGAACAGTTTCATTATAAAATGCTTCAATTATTTTGTAGCACACGTATACATGTTCAAAAATAGAAAAAAGTCACTCAGTTAAAATAGTCACTCAGTTATGTAAATAGAATTTAGGGAGCTGAAATAGCCAGAAAAACAGCACACAGACAGTAAACAACCCAAAAAGTTAACTCTGGCTCCTGGAGTGAAGTTGTAGTGAAAATCAGTGTTCCTCTATGTCTTGAGGCTTGTTTTTATTTTTATTTAAATATGTATTTTTCAGTGCTGTCTTAACATGTATGAACTTACAAAACATTTACTGTATATATTTTTAAAAGTCTTTAGGGTATTTACTCACAAATTCCTGTTAAAACAACAGCTTGTATTGCCTTTTTAAATGATGTTTTAAATAATCTTTATTGCAATATGTACATTACTGATTAATACAATATAATGTTTTAAAACACATTCACATCAGATATCACCTATCCTTGCCATATTGTTTTATTTTAATATGTTAAAGAAAATATTTTAGCTGAAAAATACTTGTCTATACAGTATGTGAATGGGGCCATTTTAAGTTTGTTTTTTAGTGTCAAATCTGGTAAGTACAATAAAAAGAGAATAAACAGTCTATTTGTAAATAGTCAGAACCAAGTGGCAAGAACAGTGGTCAACTGGCTTTGTTTGAAACTGTATTGTTTTTTGATGGACATGGACTGTGTTCTTAATGCCACACTACGAATTGCCCCACGTCACTAAAATATACTTTCATACTCAACTTTCATTTTGCCTACATGAAATATTCACATGAATTTTCTGTTTAGCTTATTGGAACTGAACTAAAATCAAATGAACAAAAGATGTCTGGTTGCTCCCAACTCGTCAATGCATTAAATTATTGAACATATAAATATGGATGTACAGAAAAAAAATTACAATGTAATTCCTAATTCTTTTGTTAAACTTCATTTAGTTTGTCATTATACAATTGCCAATTCCAACAAAACCAATATTGTGGAATTGTCATTGTGAGAAAGCTAAATCTTTCCTTTTTATTATTGAATTAAATTAAAAATGCAATATTATTTTTTTGAAAAGTCCTGATTTAAAAGCAATAAAGAACAATAAGGTAGCAAGTTCAGAAATTAAATTGCATACAGTGTGTAATGAAAATGTTACCTTGTTATTATTTTTTGCACAGAAAAGGGCAAGATAACAATTATATTCATGTAGGCCTTAGGAAAATAAATGTCATATTGAATAAAATGTCAGGCAAATCACTACTGGTTAGCTCACTAAAAACAGACATATTTGCTTTACTGCATGCAATGAAGGAGGCATGGTAATTGCTGGTTGAATGAAAATCTGGTAAATTCAGGAGAATCTGTGACAGTTCACGATTAACTATTAAGAAAACTAATATTATAGGAAATAATTCCCATATTAAAGAGGAATAATCTACAAAATTATTTTAATCATTTTAAGAAAGGGTTGTTTTCGATTGCAGGCTCATACAATGCCAGTGCTTATCCTGTTAGCATTAATTGCTAATTAAGGAACCAATGCTAAATGATATGCCGGTTCATTGCACATACATTCACGAACACATCCTGACCAGGCCTCACTTAGAAAAGTTAACAAATTATGTGAAATAATGTATTTAAGATGTTAAAGCATCTCCTGGAGCAAATCCATTAAAACACAAACCAGAGAAATCCTGCAATCTATACAATAAATTATAGTGGTGCAACAAAATATTCTGTATGTGCTATAAAAAAACACATCTTTTAAATTAATGAATTCATGTATGAGTAAGAATATGAAAGAGAGTGGAAAAAGTGTGCAGGAGAAAGAGGATTTTGTTAGCAGATATCTATCAGTGTAAGCAGACTGAAAGGACTCTTTTTAGTGGCTTACAAAGACAATAAGTTTGGTGGAGATTGTGTAGATTGTGAAGTCTCAACAGCATTTAGCTATGCCCATGCAAAGAAGGTGATCACTGCCCAAAAACAGCGCAAAGACTTTCCAGCTCTAGTTGCCAATGATTCACCCACAAGTCATCAGAATGGTAAACCATAATAGTTTCATATTATATGTGAACTTGTAATGAGCTGGCCTTTTATTTATTTGTGCATATCTGAAATAATAGGTTGCATGTTTTTTAATTTCATAGGTTTGTATTTTCAACTTCAATTATTTATTAGACAGTTTTAGGTGTTTCTATATGTTATATATTAATTTTGGTTTTATTTTGTTGTATTTGGTTATTTTATTTATTTATATATATATGTGATAGGGATAGGCAGATATACATGTACAAGGGATGGGTTAAATGTTCTATGTTATCTGTACAGAATATACGAGGGGATACCCAAACATAACCAGAATTGAAAAAAAAATAGTTTTAATAATTTTTACTTACTGAAACTTTAGTCTCCTTCAAAGTACTCTCCATGTGAATGAATGCACTTGTCCCAACGGTTTTCCCACTGGTGGAAACATTTTTGGAATTGCTGAAGAGGAACGTTGTCCAATGCCTGCAATGATTTTTCTTTGACTTCCTTCTTGGTACAAAAATGCTTTTCTTTGAGTTCTTTTTTCATATTCGGGAACAAGAAAAAGTCGCATAGAGCAAGATCAGGCGAGTAGGGAAGGTGACAAGAACTCCAAGACACACAAGTCAATTCAGAAATCTCTTCGTCTGATAACAATCTTTTTAAATTGCATTGCGAACTCTTTCAAGATTTTCATCATTCCTAATTGTGGAAGGTCAGCAAGATCTTGATTGGTCTTCAAATGACATTTCCCCTCATTTGAAATGTGAAAACCACTCGTAGACCTGTGGTTTACTTAAAGCTTCCTCTTTAAAAGCAGTTTCAAGCATCACTACAGTTTCAGCAGATGTTTCCCCTAAGAGAAAACTAAATCTAACACAGACTCACTGTCCTTTATACCCACCCATCACAAAAATCGCAGAACACATTTAATAAGCACCAAGAAAAATTGACATGGAATGCCATACGAACAATACAGAACAATGCCACTTGGCCACAGAATACTGTAAGTATGCTACACCTAGCGGAAAAATTCGCAACTAAGTCTAGATTGTGCGCCAGGTACAGATTCTGGTTATTTTTGGGTACCCCCCTCGTATTTCTTTCTTCGTGGTTTGTGATGTATGTTTTGAATAAAATCATCTGAAGTTTTGATTTTAAGGGAATACTCCACCCAAAAATGATAATTATTATTTTTATCTGCTACTCACCCCACATTATCTTTTGCAATGTCTGGGAAAAAATGAATGTCATGTTTTAATGGAGAATGGAGATAACATTCCTAATACAATGCATTTTAAAGGAAATCCACATTGAGTAACAGCAAACAATAGCAAAATGTCCATAACAAAATTTCACATGGCTTGTTTTGCATAATTGAAATATCAGGTATCCAATCATATGCTCACATCTTCTTAAGCACGTATTTGAGCTAAAACACTGTTAAATAAACTATTCTAGAAAATCCTGTCATGCATAACTGTGAAGCATTGTAAAATGAGAGTAAGATTTTTGAATTTAAGACAACCTCTGTGTTATCCAAACTTAGTATACAATTCAAAAATAACCCAAGGAATCAAATCAGAAGGAGAAACAGACTCAAATCTCATTTGGCACATTATTTTTACAAAATAAAATTAGAGTTACTATGACGTAACAGAGCTAATTATCACACCACCTTCTCAATTCCACAGAACCACAAATCTTTCTATACTCAGTGAGTAGATGTCAACCCAGAATTTACTTTAAGACTTTTGGTAAAGATGTACATTCTCTGAAAGACTTTTATTTTGGACTTGTTAAAATAACATCCATCCATCCATTTTCCAACCCGCTGAATCCAAACACAGGGTCACGGGGTCTGCTGGAGCCAATCCCAGCCAACACAGGGCACAAGGCAGGGAACCAATCCTGGGCAGGGTGCCAACCCACTGCAGGACACACACAAACACACCCAGCACACACTAGGGCCAATTTAGAATCGCCAATCCACCTAACCTGCATGTCTTTGGACTATGGGAGGAAACCGGAGTGCCCGGAGGAAACCCACACTGACACAGGGAGAACATGGAAACTCCATGCAGGGAGGACCCGGGAAGCAAACCCAGGTCCCCAGGTCTCCCAACTGTGAGGCAGCAGTGCTACCCACTGCGCCACCGTGCCACCCTAAAATAACATCAAGATATTATTAATTAATTAATGGGAGGTTGGGAAACTTAACACATAGAGGAGGATGGTATTTATATTAGTTATTTACTTACAATTTATTTAAGTTATACTTTGTAAGATATAATATAAAACTGGGAAAAATGGTTAGGACCGCTGCCTCACAAGAGAATAATTTAATTTCTTGCCTGATTACTGTGCAACAAAACATCTATTAACAGTGGACTGACTGTGTTGCTAGCACTATCAATTTACCTTCAAACCAACAGGAACTTTAAATTAAACAATAAAATCGGGTAAAGGTCAGCACCATGCGCCAATCATTTAAATTAAAACTAACAGAGTGAAAAATAATGTACATACTCCCCTCAAAATGATGATTTTTCTATCTGTTACTTCACCTGCATTGCTTGAACTAATGGCAGAGAACTATTTTTAATCTCATGTTTGAATGGAAAATGGAGAAAACCAAACTCCTGATGCAGTGGGCTTAAATGAGGACTGAAATTGAACAACAGAGTAATATCAAAATGTCAATTAAAACATCTTACATTACTTGTGTTGCATAATCCAAATTTCAGGTATTCAGTCATAAGCAAAATATGCAGAACGTGTATTTTTGCTAAAATAATTGTTAAATAAGCATTTCTGTAAAATCGTCTTATCATTATATGGTCAGCATCATGATGTGGTGACACAATAATAGTTTCAAGGTCACATCTATAATGAAAAAAATAATAGTTGTATATTCTGTGTATGGTGTACGTGGGTGTCCTGCCACAAACCAAGGAGAATAGTTCTCAGCCAAGCCTAAAGAGCTTGTTCTAATATCCATGTTACCACATAAACATATCTTTAGCAATTAAGCAATCCCCATACATGTTGCTAGATGAACCCTCTGGTTTTTAGTTGGTTATTCCTCTTACCATTGCATTTGGTTCTCTTGGTTCACATTCTGCATTTTTCCTACCAGATTGCCTTTTCCCATCATACAGCCCTTTGCCGATACTACTTTATGTACACCATTTGAACATATACATCAAAGTGCTTCAGTCATAACAATACCTTTGTGTTCTTATCAGAGTTCTGTAAAATATATTCTGGTTTTAAAAAAATGCTCACCAAGCAACAGTGTTTTAGTCTGAATAGAGTCTTTCTTGGGTATTTTGTAATGCCAAGTAGATCTGAATGCAACAGCTCATCTGACTCAACCAGCAATTTAACATTTCAAAAAATAAAGTAAATGTGAACTTTTTATACAGCATATACAAGGAGTGTATCCAATGTTGGCCAGTTCTAAGCAGGGCACTGCAGAGCATGACGAAATGGAGACAAGTTAGTTAGTGAAGCTAGGAGTCAATTCTGAAGCAATAAAAGTCATCTGCTGGTCTTGATGCTATCTTTCAGTTGTTAATCAGGCCAAGACCTTATGACTGACAGGCCTTGACCAATGCTGCAAAGCACTTTGTGCAAGCATTTCCTCTGAATACTGCAATAATAGGCTGACAGGATGAGAGCTTTTCCACAAGCAGGGCAGATCCTATAGCTGATACAGATGAACCACTTTGAAAAGTGATTCAAAGCAGGCCTAACACAATAAAAATTAGAACTGCAACTTGGAGAGGCATTCTGTATTCTATAAAGGGAATTACTGCTTCAAGTAGGAAAGTGTAAAGGTTAACTTACCTATTTGTGAGTGAATGCCCTAACAAACTGTGATTGGAACACAAAGTATAATACTAGATTGACCATAACATTTTAATAGACCAGTGGCTGTTCTAGCAATGCATATACTAAAGTCTGTGCTAACCAGTTAGGGCTTGGTATTTTGAAAGCAATTCTCAAATAAATATATACAGACTAAAAAAGGGACCTTTTGTGCTATCTTGAAGTAGGGGAACATAATTTTGTATGTTCTCTGCTTACTTGTATCTGATGTCACAAAAAAAGTTGCCGAGTAATGGAAAAAGCACCCACATTTTTGAGAAATTGGCACAATAGTGGAATTGGGCTGTTGTTACCCAAATTTTAATTAAGGATTTTGGGCTGGATATATTGACAAGCTGTTAATGCAAGAGAAGACTATTATGCCAGTTATGAAAACATGAAACAGCCCATAATATTAACAGTTCAGACGCCAACCAGTCATTCTTTTTTTCAACCAACTGGCCCAGGTTGATTACTGTATTACTAAAGACTCTATTAATTATAAAATAAAAGTTGACATTTTAAAAACACACACAATGGCTGTGAGATAAAAGTGATTGCTAACACTCAAAGCTAACATCCATATTACTAACCGAGAATATGGACGCAGGTACACGGCGATGGGACCATGAGATGTACTGTGCAGGCGCCTACAGCGCGCGTCTCATAAATCGCAAGCGAGGTTTTATCCACCGCGAACGAAGGAGTCACGGCCCAAAAATGAAAGAGCTCAACTAACGTGAATGAGAAATGAAGCAACAACGCGCCCATAGCTAACGACTAACGACACAACCACACAAAAAAGAGGATTCTGCGCTGCACCCCAGAGTCAAATGGAAGAGGCTACGGAGGCCCCACAGGTCCACAAAGATAGTACGGAAGGCGCGGGAAAGTACGAAAGACGCAGTCGCCTACAACGCGGTTCTGAATAGGACATGAAGCAACAATGCGGCCATAGCTCTGCACTGCACCCCAGAGTCACACGTAAGATACTACGGCGTCCGCAAAGGTCCACATAAATAGTACGGAAGGCGCGAGAAAGTACGAAAGGCCCAGGCGCCTACAACGCGCTTCTGAACTAAACGTCCACACTACACAGCATGGTCCGGGTAATGAGAATAAACGAACTCTCCATATTAAACGTACAGCATCCTAACACGTCCAAACCATATAGCATATGTGAATCACATTACAGTGATGCATTATTAACGGTACAACCACAGAAAACGCTCCGTATTAACAGTAAGTGCAATTATCCATATTACTAATGGTAGACAACGGATAACTAATGGAGTCACGGTCACGGCTCCAAAACGATCCAGCTCAACTAACGGAGCTACAAAAGCGAAAAAAACAATAGACGTGGGCGCCTACAACGCGCGTCTGAAACCGCAGAAGCAAAAATGTCTCGGCTCCAAAACCTAACAGCTCCGCATGAACAAATACAATGTACATAGACGCCTACAACACGCGTCAGAAACTGCGGAAGCAAACGGTGATTGCATTCACTACACTCTTGGCACGCAGACTTATTTTGTTAAATTGGAAGAATCCTAATTCTCCTCTTATAAGTCAGCGGGAAACTGATGTTTTATATTATTTGAAATTGGAAAAAATCAAATTTTCAGTTAGAGGATCTGTACAAAATTTTTTCAAAACTTGGCAGGATTTAATCAATATTATTTTAGAATAAGAGAATTAACTATTATTGCATTTAACTCCCTTCTCCATCTCTTATTTATATAGATATTTACTTCTCCCCTTCTTTTGTCTAATGTTGCCTTATTAAAAAGCTTAAAGCAATTTTCCTTTAGCTAAGCTCTCCTTCTCAGGGGTGGGGTTTGATTTATCTTCAAATTTGTTGGGTTATAAATTGATCTGTTTGTATGGAATGATTACAATGAAAATTAATAAAATAAAAATATTAAAAAAAAAAAAAGAAACTGCGGAAGCAAAGCAGGCACGGGTTCAAAACGAAAGACCACAACTGACGGAGATACACACACGAGCCCGCCTGGATATAATCAATGAACGCAGGTGCCTACAGCGCGAGTCTGAAATGCCGCAAGCAAAGCAGGCACATATTGCATACATTCATCAATGTATTTCGGGTTACCCAACACCGGGGGTAGGCGAGCGAAGCGAGCAGGGGACGGAGCCCCCTTGTCTTTGAACAAAAAGAGAAAAACGGATTGAACTGGCTCAGTTGTACAGACCAAACAACCTGTGTCAGCTGCCAATAAGTCCTTAGATCGAAAATTTAGCAGATAAGACCAGAACAAAGAACTCGGGCTGGCAGAAGTGTTAAATGGCTGACCTCCATAGATACACTAAACTTTACTGTAAAATGAGAATGGAATGTGCCACTTCAAGTGGGTAAGAAAAGTTAAAGCAAAGGACAAGAGTGAAGAGGGCCTTTAATCAGGCACATTAAAGAAATAGAATGGAGTGGGTGTAGATGATTACACTTAATATTTAAAGATCACACATTAGTTTTCTTTAAAAAAGATACTGGAGCTGATGTAACTATTATGAACTTAGAGACTTAGGAGGTACTTCATCCCAAATGGCAGCTGAAAGGATCTGGAATTCTCAAATTCCCTCCGACAGCACTGGCTGGTGGAGGTTTGGGGAAGTTGTAAGGGAGGGGTTGTGGGAGAGAACCTCTTCAATGAAAAGTGCCAACCCCCTGCAACTGAACCTCTGAGACCAGAAAAATATAAAAATCTATACTAAATTAATATTAAAAGGATTTAACTTATTTATTAAAGCTAAAAAATAAAATACAAAGATACAAGATTAAATGCAAAATACTGTGTAAGTAACAATAAAGAATATTATTCTTAAAAAGTTTGGCAGCAATGATACAGATTCAGACCTGTTTATTTTACATAAGTAATTAAACAGTTAAGGTTTTTCTCTACACCCACACATAAAACTGAAAAATGCTTAATTCAAGGTTTCAAGCAAATCAAGACAATAGAAAAAATTACTTCATTCAGTTCATATTAAGGGAACTACAGAAAACTTCAAAACTCTAAAGTTGAGATTTTTAAGCAAATTTTGACCATAAATTTGCTTTTCTCATTCTTGTGTTCATTGTTTAATCTTCAGATTTTCACAATTGACAGCCACTTCTTCACAAGCCAATCTCAATATTTTTGCAACGTTCTCTCTAGTCTATTACTGGTCTAATTAGGTTCTTAGGCCAAGCTTTAGCTTGTCTTGACAACTTGCCTACAACAATAGCAACAGAAAACTTTATGGTAACTTTTGCAAGATTTGGGGTACCAGACCAAGTTGTGAATAACAATGGCTTACACTAACCAGTAAGGCCAGGAAAAATTCAATATTATTTGTAGTACATAACATCAACACCCCACAATCCAGATGAAAAAAAAATTGAATGAACTGCAAGAGTTCATTCAAAAAGAGAAAAAGAATTTTATATTGAAAAATCTACTGCTTATGTGTACATGTTTATGTGTCACAGTGACAACATCTACAAGTGTTGGCCAGGAAGAGCTACTGTTAGAAAGGAAGATCTGAAACACTTTACAGATGCTAAGGAAAACCTTATTCTGAAATGGCCAAGCTAATTACATGTCAAACATTTGGATGTTGCTGCTAAACAACAAAAGTGCACTATTGCAGTAAGCTTTATAGCATCAAAGACTTACCTGCTCTGTGTTGGAGGATATTGTCTTGATAAATCTTGATGGAGAGAAAGCCTGGGAGGGCCTGAAGGTACAGTTGTGGAAAAGGAGAATCTGGAACATTTAGGGCGAGCACTAGAGAGGAAACAACTTTCTGTCTTGAAGCAAAGGGTTATAAGGCTACTGAGAGTAGTTAACAGAGATCCAGGAACGTGAGTATATTAACAGTAAAACCTAATTTATCATCTAATGACTTAGAAACAATGAACTTACTGTAATATTTGATAAAAAAAAAACTAGAAATAAGGTTTAAGTTAGTTTAGCAAATGTGCTTATTTGACTGTGCTAGAAATAATTTCTGTGATGATGGATAATAATTTCTTTAATAATGCATAATATGACTTTACTGTTGTGACCACAGAATTTTGACCAAATATTTTAATCAATACATGGTGTGAAGGACAGCCGGGTCCCATGCCCGGCAGGGACGCCCCTACTGCATTCATTCCGGGGGAGCCAGCATGGGCAGCTCAGTACCTCCCCCGGGACGCTTGGTGGCAGCCTCCCTGGTGGACGATGATTCCCCAACCTGGCGCAAGGCTCCATGGGACATGGAGTCCTCCAGAGCCTGGTTGGGGGCTTGGATGGCCGCCAGGGGGAGCTGCGTGGACTTACCAGCCCGGCTGGTCAATTCCTCAGCCCCACCCGGAAATGCAATTAGGCCCAGGTGACCAAGCACCTGGACTACATCCGGGTGGGGTATAAAAAGGCCAGCCACCACCACTCGAGAGAGCCAGAGTCGGAAGGAGGAGGACTAAGCCTAAGGAGGAGTGGTGGTGCTGAGGTGGATAGAGAGAAATGAGTTGTTGTATTTGAAGTGCTTTTGGGACTGTGTTGGGCCTGTGGGACACGGGGAAGGCGTGCCCCACGGCTGAAGAAGAAATAAAGTGCATTTTATTTAAGTACGTGCCTCTGCCTGAGTCTGTGCCGGGTCGGGCGCTATATAGCGCCTTTTACAACTGGCGTAGTCGGCAGGATCCCGGTCCGTCCATTTGGTTCGGAACCTGCAAATAAATTTTGTGCAGAGACCCGGCATAGCGACCTTCAACACCGCGAGGCACGTGCTCGACTCAGCTGCACGGAGAGCGCGCTCCCGACGCAGCTACAAGCAAGCAGGCACGGCCCAGAGAGGACAGCACAGCGCAACAAAGCGCGCACACGCGGCGGGAGCCGGCAGCTGTGAGCTAGCACGCGCAGCACAGCTTGAGAGGCGCGAAGCGCGCACACGCGGCAGGGGCCACAAGCCGGCACACGCAGCACAGCGAGAGCGCAACTGAGAGCTCCTAAAGACACCGCGGGATGGGGAAGAAGAAAGCCGGGCGGTCACAGAAGACAGCCGCCAGACACTGCCATGTCCTCCAGCAGACCGGGTTGCAGCCGGAGGTAGGTGACGGGCCCAAAGGGGAAGGGCTGCGGGAAGGGTTTTCCGCATTCGCGTCAGCCTGCCTCCTAGGTGGCGAGCCACAAAGCACCCGGTGGTGGCCGGACGATATCTGTCCATGGAGGGATGGTGGAGTCCGCTCAGCGGAGACCGAGGCAGAGCCGTGTCTTCCCTTCGCCCTGCTGGATCGACTGGGGGAGGAGAGCCCGGACGAGCTTCCCAGCGTGGTGTCACCGCTCAAGGAGTCAGACCTCCTTTCGGAAACAGGTGAAGGGGGGGAGGGCGTGTATCAGTTGCCTGCCGAAGAAAGGTTGCAGGCGGGGCTGACAGATCTTCTCCCTGAGCCTCCGAAATGCCCGAACGGGCCTGCGGAGATGCCGCAGGGCCTTGATGGCTCGCGGTCGGCGGAAGGGGACAAGGGGAGCCCTAGTCCACCACCGACCGATACTATTAACTTTTCCTGGGCTACAGGGGAGGTGCAATCAGTTGTCCTCGCCCTGCAGTCTTTATTCAATGTTTTTAAGGTCCTGCAGGAGTCAAAGGAGGGGCTTGAGAAGAAGCTCGGCGGCCCGTGCGGAGCCCTGGTTGAATGGCTTCGGACAGGTGGGTCGTCACCCTCCAGCCTGCAGGACGCAGCGACTCAGGTAGGTGAAACCTGGGTCAAACAGGAAGGAGGGCGGTGTGCAGCGGCGGCAGTGGTGATTAGTACTGCTTGCCAAGCCACTCCGTCCTCAACACAAGACGTTGCCGTGATGACAGACGGCATGGCAGAAGAGCGTGCGGGAAGGCAGTTGGTGAATATCAGCTGCCAAACAACTCCGCCCCGACTGCCCGCGCCTGTCTTACGGCCGTCTAAAGGGGTGCAGACGGCACGGGGTCTCCCTTCTTCCCATAAGGGGACTCAGACCGTCAGTGCACCCCAAAGAAAGAGGAGGACCCGGACAAAGAGGTTGGGGGACTCCTAACAAGGTGCAGCATGAGCCCGTTGGGTTAACGCAGCGGGAGGGCTATGCTGCAGAGGGGCGGAAGTGTCACAAGCCCTCCTCAGAGCGGGCTATGGGGCAGGCGTTTCCTGCCTGCTTCCACGCCCACAAGGGTCGAAGTGGAGGGGGTCGGGCGTGCTATAACTGCGGCCGCGGTGGCCACGTCTGGAGGTGTTGTCCAGTGAGGACGTCCGAGTGGCAGGGACGTCGGGGCAGCACCCCCACACCTGTTGCTTATATTTTCACAGGCCGCAGGAGCGAAGCCAAGGATGCCGACTCCCTATCCTGGAGAGGACCGGCCCTCGCGGGGCAGGCCGATGAGCCCCGGAAGCCTCATCTGAGGGAGGGGCCATGTGAAGGACAGCCGGGTCCCATGCCTGGCAGGGACGCCCCTACTGCATTCATTCCGGGGGAGCCAGCATGGGCAGCTCAGTACCTCCCCCGGGACGCTTGGTGGCAGCCTCCCTGGTGGACGATGATTCCCCAACCTGGCGCAAGGCTCCATGGGACATGGAGTCCTCCAGAGCCTGGTTGGGGGCTTGGATGGCCGCCAGGGGGGAGCTGTGTGGACTTACCAGCCTGGCTGGTCAATTCCTCAGCCCCACCCGGAAATGCAATTAGGCCCAGGTGACCAAGCACCTGGACTACATCCGGGTGGGGTATAAAAAGGCCAGCCACCACCACTCGAGAGAGCCAGATTCGGAAGGAGGAGGACTAAGCCTAAGGAGGAGTGGTGGTGCTGAGGTGGATAGAGAGAAGTGAGTTGTTGTATTTAAGTGCTTTTGGGACTGTGTTGGGCCTGTGGGACACGGGGAAGGCGTGCCCCACGGCTGAAGAAGAAATAAAGTGCATTTTATTTAAGTACGTGCCTCTGCCTGAGTCTGTGCTGGGTCGGGCGCTATATAGCGCCTTTTACAATGGTAATTATTACAATTTAATTCAAGTATATCTCTAAATGAAGTAATCAATGGATTATTAAAAGCGTAAGGTAAAGGACTGAAGGTAACTAAAGTGTTAACTAAATGCAGCTTAAAGCTTGAGCATGTGAGGATTGGCTCATCTTAATCATTGTAATTACTAAGGTTAAAATGAAGTAAATGAGTAACAAAAACCCCCTTAAAAAACGTGAACAAACAAGTGAGACAGCCCAAACACCCCTCTTATTAAGCGGTGATAAGATCAATGGGAAAACACCTAAGACACCCCAGTTAATGAAGTGATGTTTAGAATAATGGATGAATTGACATGTGTATTAAGCATCAGATGACATGATTTATTAGATAAGGTAATGGTAATAGGAAAGTATAAAAGAGAATGAATTGTATTATTGATTGTTCACGCCACGGACTGAGACATTTGTGCACATCTATGTGCAAATAATGAGTAGTTCTGCATTTTCATCTGGTCTCCGAAAATGATTTATTTGAAAATAGACAAAAGTTTTTTCCACATGACCTGGAAAAGGAATGACTTAAAGGAGGAGGTGTCAAGGTATTAGGCAAGACTGATATAAGGATGTACCAATATAACTTTCCTCAGAGTGAAGAGATTGTGAGTGCAGTGCGCAGAGCAACAGAGGAGAGAGGTGACAGAACAAAATGTTTTGATTGTTAAGCCATTTGTGTTACCCTGAATTAAGCTTCTACAATATAATCAAATTTATTGGCCTACAGGTCATATTTTAAAAAGCACTTAAAACACAAAGTACCAAGCAGCTGACTCATGATGCAATAAGTCTACTGGAGTGTCTGAGTCCAAATTATGTGTGTGATATTGATTATAGATTTAAAATTATAATAAAGGTTAAAAGACTCACAGCAGAAATATAATACATCAAGGTAAGGTGTAGAAAATGAAATGTACTGATTATAATAAGTAAAATAAAAAGCAAAGTGATGCACAGGTAATATTTATTACCAGTAATGGCACAGTGCACAATAACGTGCAGTGAATCCACTTGACTTGAGCGTTCCTAGTTTTCCTCCTCTTTCTCTGTAAGTTTATCATTCGTTTGCTCAGAGGTTGATGCGCTTGCTGCTTCCTGAGCAGCTCTTTTCTACACCTGTTTCTTCTCTTCTTCCATCGGCATCTTTTTGCGTTAAAACTGTATTAAGTCAGCGTTTGTGTTGTAATTACTTAGTACGTTTTCTTTAATTTTTCACTTAAGTCTTCAATCTGTCTCAAAAATGATTTAAGATATGGAGAGGTAGAAGAAGTGACCGCGAAGGTGGTAGGGAATGAGAACAGCACCCGTACGCATGCGCCACATGGCCGCCCTGCTGCGCGCTGCCGAGAGTTGATTCTACAATAAAATAAAATAAAAATAAAAAGAGTAATAAAAATCATCACCCAAAAAGCGAATAGTAGACGTCACATAGTATATGTGTACTAGATTTCAGGTCAATAGGTGAAACGGTTTGCGAGCTACAGGGGATTTAAAATCCTGGACAGACAAATGAACAGCCATGGTAGCTTATTATATAAGAAGATAAATGATTAAATGACCAAGAAAAAATAATTAATCAGTGACAGCAGTTTACATGTTTGGATTAAGATGAAAAATCCCTGATAGACCTTGCAGGTTTCAAAACAGTCTCCAATGATCTTAAAATAAATGGAATGACGTAAAAACAAGTTTGGAAATTATAGGATAAAGTATTTAATTTTTGATAATGCAGATCTTTTGAGTACAAAAAAAGTATCTGCAAATTGCTGTAATACCAATGATAAAACACAGCACATTTCTGTTTGAAAATTAAGTACATTCAATACTCTACTCAGCCTAGGCCTAGAATTATGATACCATATGATGGCATCGTGAAGTCATAATTTTCTAAACTTTGCTAACAAAGAGAATGTGCTGATCTGCGCATCATTAAGCATAATCCACTGGGGGAAAACACAGAAAAGAGTTATTGCACCCTTGACATGGCATCTATTACAAGTAATAATACTAAGCCTAAAATAGCAGTCTTTCCAGTAAAGTGCAATATCTACATTTTATCATGATAAAACAGCAATTTTCATCACAATCACTACAAGAGTATCCTTTATAACATCTTTATTGTTATAGTTTAATGATTGCAATGGAATTGTTATTTTATATTAAGTAAATATTTTTAATACAACAGGATTGATTTATTTATTTTAGTAAGGTAAATTTAAATAGTTCACTTATATTTTTACAGCACCCATGAAACAGCTTATATTTTTTGCATCCAATTATGAACATCCTAAAAAACATTAAAAAACTGCATATATTTGGGTTAAACTACTCATAATTTTCAACTCCTTGTTAATGTGATTAAATTAAGTTTCCGATGCTGCTTTGTGCTAATAATGATTTTAATATCATTATACCCTTTGTATTCCTTTGTGATATCTATGCTTGTGAATTTCCTAATTCTGTAACATATGTCGCCACGTTTGCTATAATTATTGCTATTTATTATATCATGACCAGCCATGTGGTTAAAAAAACAGTAACATTAACTGCTTTATATTATAGATACAACAATTTTGTACATTCCTGTCATATGCAGGATCATAAATAACTGATGTCTATCCCAGCCACATAGAGTACAAGGCAGGAATTAACCCTGGATGTTGCACCATTTCATGGACACCCCCACTCTCTCTAGGAAAGCTAGACTAGAGTAGTCAATAGATTCCAGAGAAAAATTATAGCCGAAGTGGAAAGAATTTACAATGTCAGCTCAATCAGTACTTAGGCTAGTACTAATATACAGTAGGGGTGCCTAAGTACTAGTACTTAGGCACCCCTACTGTATATTAACACTGTTTAAAATAGATACACCACTAATAATATAATAAACCAGTCTCAATTTGCAACAGACTCACTTATTCTAGCACTATGTTGTGATATTGATTGCTAACAAGCATGACTTCATAATGTAGAAATATATAATGTAGTATATCCCTGTTAATATACTAATTCATCCAGTTGTGGTGCATAGCAATCTGTATCTCTTCATATATGCATCTGTCTTCACAATCCAAACCTGGAAATTACTTTCCTTGTACTGTACGTGTGATGACATTTTATGTCCCTCACTATTATATTCACCAAACCAAGTCTTGTTTATGGGTCCATTTATCCATTTGTCACAGAAGGTGAGAGAGAGAGAGAGAGAGAGAGAGAGAGAGAGGGCAGAGGGCACACAGTGGCCAGTACTTGTTCACAAACGCTAACAGCCTCATCAGTATAAATCTGGATATTTTGTATAAAGTGTTCCAAACACAGGATCATTCTGCAAGCCTCAGGGATAAGTTATCCATCTGTCCATCCATTTTTAAACCTGTGGGAGATGATTCCAGAAACATCAGGCACAAGGCAGAATCAACCCTGTACAGAATTAGCAATTGCTCAGCAATGATTGTCATCATTCTAATGATCAAGGTTTCTTTCTGACCATTTGTGGTTTAATGTATATAAAACATAAATTCTTTATTTTGACTGTTTAAATTCCTGGTAACATTAAGCTTTTTTCTTTAAAAAAAAAAAACATTTCTCACATGATGCACTTGGGTTACTAGGAGATTACTGTTGTGCATGTATATGCTGCATACATAATCTTGCCGAATCCTTTAATCTCACAGAAGCCCTCTCAGATTCTTAATTAAATTCAGTCTGGCTGATTTTAATACTGCCTTCTTTATTTTTATTATTAAAAAGGTATAAAAACCAATCCACTGAAAAATCATTTCACAGTTCCAAAATTAAATATATTATTGATTAGCTTTTTTTTTCTATACACTGGCCAATTATATTTTGAAAAAAATTGCCTCCAGTTTCATGTTGCAAACATATGCTTAAAAGCAACTTGAAGGTAATATTTTTCTCATTTGGTTTTAAAAACAATTATATTCATTTGTATTTTTTGTGCAACCCACTTCTAAAAAGAATTTTCTGCACCATTATGCCCTGGACTCTTCAACGCATTTGTGCATGATCAAAATAAATATTAGACAGCTTCAACTTTAACTGGAAGTCAAATATTGTGACTTTCAATAAATGTCAATGTAACCAGCAGTAATGATCAATGAGATACTGTAATCTGTGTGAAGCATGTACAGTTTACACACATTTCTGAAATACTGTATGCTAGGGCTTTGTGATATGACCTCAAATTAATATTGCGATAACTGAACACATTTAAATCAATAACAATAAATTTACAATAATTTTGAACAGTTCCTGGTAAAAATGCCACTTTTTAAAAACAGTGTTTAGTTGTCATGGCACCCAGATATCTTCCATCCATCCATCCATTATCTAACCCGCTATATCCTAACTACAGGGTCAAGGGGGTCTGCTGGAGCCAATCCCAGCCAACACAGGGTGCAAGGCAGGAAACAAACCCCAGGCAGGGTGCCAGCCCACTGCAGACCCAGATATCTTAACTTGTGTATTATGTGACATGCTGAAAGAGAATGAATTAAATGGCAAACTCTTAAAGCTGCATGTGCCTCATTTCAAGTTTTAATCTGTGGGAGTACAAAAAATACTGTTTAATTAACATCTACGGAACATCTGACATACTGCACGATGCACATTTAAAGTTTTGAACATGTAACAGACTAAATATTCATAAATAGCAAACTAAAATTACAGTTATAGATAGAGGCATTACTGTCATACAGAATAAAGATAAATTCTTACTGGCATGTGTATAATGTTGGAGTTTAGGAAAAAGGTTGAAGACTTTTTTAACTGAATTTTTCTTTCCAATAAACTAATGGGTCTCTACAAAATATTTCCCACATCTTATGCATTTTCAACAACAATGAAAATAATATACATTTCGAGAAAAATTATCACAGTTTCAAAATGTTTTACATTAAAAGTCAAGTTAAAATTACATGATTTACTGATTTAAACCCCTAATGAACTTTTAAAACAAAGAATGCAATATTGTTAGTTAAGTCATTCATTCTGTGTGAATCTTTTATATATTCAGTGGTATTAGAAAATGCTGACTGCTACTTTGGTAAATCGCTTCGGCCATGGGTGGGGTGTGCTTGTTAATTTCTTTCTTTTTTTTTTAGCCCTAAACTCTTCAAATTCTACGACTCGATTGTGTTTTCAAGTGATGAAAAAAAAAACGTGTTTTATGTCAAGCCACAGCAAAAAAGTTTTCTTTGGAGTTTGCATTTGACTGTTCAGTATTCTGTTTGCCTTTCCCAAAAGATGACAATGGGCAGTGCATTTACTTTGGATAACGGCACATTTAATTTGTATCCAACTCAATAATGCCTACTGGGAGATCAGGATAAGTGCTCATGTTGTCATGTCTGGCACACTGCTTTTGCTTTTATTGACTGGCTAGAGTTGGATGGAGTGGACACACATGATTGGATGTTATGGCTGGATCTGGGTACTTTAGTTTTTTTAAGCTTACATTTGCTGAAAACACACAGTAGGAGAGAACTTTTACCGAACACACCAAAACGAACAAAATGAGTTTGGCAAGAGCTTCTTATTGTCAGTACTGGTAAATTTTAGGTATCTCCCCCAGCACTACATTCTGTATTCCAGTCCATAAAGTAGACTTGCTAAAGTTGAACATTTTTTTCTGGTAGCTGTGACAATGTAAGGACTGTCAAAATGAACCTTGGTGAATTTTAGTGATTAGACCAGGTGCATTGTTCACTTTTGATAGAAGAGGTTTATAGCATTTAGTGGCAGTCAAAGAATGTGCTCTATTGGTGGATCCTAATTCATACACAGTAGACCATGGGGTTAAAGAACCTAATGCATTGGTCAGTAGGAAGTGTTTTATGACTGCTTTTAGAATGAGTGTATACAGTAATCCCTCCTCCATCGTGGGGGTTGCGTTCCAGAACCACCCGCAAAAGGTAAAAATCCGTGAAGTAGAAATCATATGTTTATATGGTTATTTTTATATTGTCATGCTTGGGTCACAGATTTGCACAGAAACACAGGAGGTTGTAGAGAGACAGGAACTTTATTCAAACACTGCAAACAAACATTTGTCTCTTTTTCAAAAGTTTAAACTGTGCTCCATGACAAGATAAGAGATGACAGTTCCGTCTCACAATTAAAAGAATACAAACATATCTTCCTCTTCAAAGGAGTACGCGTCAGGAGCACAGAATGTCAGAAAGAGAGAGAAAAGCAAACAAATCAATAGGGCTGTTTAGCTTTTAAGTATGCGAAGCACCGCGGCACAAAGCTGTTGAAGGCGGCAGCTCACACCCCCTCCATCAGGAGCAGAGAAAGAGAGAGAGAGAGAGAGAGAGAGAGAGAGACAGAGAAAAACAAACAATCAAAAATCAATACGTGCCCTTCGAGCTTTTAAGTATGCGAAGCACCCTGCAGCATGTCGCTTCACGAAGCAGCTGCACAGAAGGGAGCAACATGAAGATAATCTTTCAGCATTTTTAGATGAGCGTCTGTATCGTCTAGGTGTGTGAACAGCCCCCCTACTCACACGCCCGCCGTCAGGAGCAGAGATTGTCAGCGCAAGAGAGAGAGAGAAAAGTAAGTTGGGTAGCTTCTCAGCCATCTGCCAATAGCGTCCCTTGTATGAAATGAACTGGGCAAACCAACTGAGGAAGCATGTACCAGAAATTAAAAGACCCATTGTCCGCAGAAATCCGCGAACCAGCATAAAATCTGCGATATATATTTAAATATGCTTACATATAAAATCCACGATAGAGTGAAGCCACGAAAGGCGAAGCGCGATATAGCGAGGGATTACTGTACAACCTGTCACAGCATTATTAGGCCAGAAGCCTGAAAAAAACAACAGACAAAACGTATTTAGTCAAATCTGTGTCTAAGATAAATATGGAGATACGGACAAATATACTTTAAAAGGTATCTCTTCCGCTGGTATTATACTGTACAATACACTGTTTTATATAACTGATTTATGCATACCAGAGTGATAGCTGCATTTTAAAGCAAGCTAAATTTAATGGAGTGGTGGCTCTGAGCCTATGGATCTGTGCCCATAAATGCCAGAAGTGACTAAACTGCATCCAGCCATGCAAGCAGTTCCCCCAATTTACAGGGAAAACTTGGGAGTTGGTGGCAGGATTGGCACTCTGGCCACTGTAAAAACACTCACCCTGTTCCAGTGTGATGATGAGGTGTCAGCCACTGAACCAGGTGGTTCATCGGTGGATATAGCAACGCACTATCAGAGCATGCTCCCAACCTCTCTCTCTCTCTCTTTTTCTCCTCTCTATATACCCTTTTTTCTTACTATATTTCTGTTGTCTCAATATCTTCACCTTGGTTTGTGAAAGTTTGCGTTATTAAGGAAATAAATATAACTATTTATACCCTGTTTTTCTTTTATTGTAAAAAGGTACGAAAGACAAGTACCTTTAGGCAATGGAGGAAGTGCAGTGGTGGAAACTTCAGTAAGCCAGCAGTTTGAACATGCATGGATGCACGACTCGTAGCAGATAAGGCTGGCAGCCCATGCAATGGTGATGTTATTGAATTAATAAAAAGAGTTAAATAGAGGAAAGCTGTAAGAGTTATAGGTCTTCGAGAAAAGAGATGAATGCTTTCTGCAGGGAGAGAACTTGTCTGTCAGTGGCAGGTGGGCTTGTGTGCATGCTACTGAGGACTCGAAGTTCTGGGATGGGGGGGGGGGGGGGGGGGGGATATGGTGAAAAATGGGATTGGCATCAGCAGTCCAACAGCCATGTAAATCCAGCATAAGAAGCTAGAGAGGTTGTGTTTAAGCCAGTATCAACCAGATAGTGAAGAATACCCAAAGCAATGCATTTACAGAGGAAGTATTAGAGCAAAGGAGAGGGGCTATTCTTTTGAGCAGTGTGCGCAGTTCTTTTTGTAAATAGTTTTGTTTTGAAAAGTCTTTCCTTTTTTGACTTTTGATTGTGGAAGGGAGGGAAAAATGATTTCTTTTGTTTTTGTAAATATATTTTTCCTATTTTTTCATTTTACTTCTTTTTCCACTTTAAGTAAAGTCTCACTGATTTTTCACTTTTAGTTTTGTCTGTGTCTCGGTCATGACCAACAAGATGCCCAGAGTTTAGAGTCATGTATGGGTACCATAGATATGGGACAACACACGGTTACTGGGAAGGCATATATAAAGTATGAATCAGAATTCTAAAAGAACTCCTTCCCAGGAAGCATATACCCTTGTTGAATACACTCAATATTAAATTGATGTAGACGTGTATTTTTTGAGGAAACCAGTTATCAGCTTTAAGATTTGTAATTATGGGTCTCCGGTATTGCTTCAGGAATCTTAGTTGCATGAGGAGAATTTATGGAAAGTGCTTGTTGGTTACATGGTGTGGTGGATGGCTGGGGCCCTTACCCGGCTGGGATGCCCCGACAGTGGAAAGACCAGGGAAAGACAACATTCCCAGGACATTTCCTACCCTGGACCGGCAGAGGCCAGTTCCTTTAGCTTTCAACGGGGTCACAGGTCATGAGTATGAAAGCTCAACCCTACTGGGGCCTGTGGCCTCCGCCATGGGGCTTCTGGACGCTTGCAGGGCCCTATTTGGCAGCACATCCGCCACACCTGGGTACTTGGACTTCATCTGGTTGCCCTATAAAAGTAGCCAGTCACCACCACTCAAGGGCCAGAGTCGGGAGGAAGAGGACAAAGCCTGAGGAAGAGTGGAGGTAGAAGGACTGGAGACTGAGGGACTGTGTTGTGCTCTGTCTTGTGTGCTGGACTATCTTTCATGTAAATAAACTAAGTGCTGAGTGGCAAAATCGTGATCTACCTTGTCTATGTTGGGGATAGGGCGGCTGTATGTGACCCTGGGCTTCACAACAATACACAAAATAACACTGCCACTTGAGAATATAATGCCAAGAATATCAATAAAATGTTTAGCCTGAACTTATTTTGATACTGAAAAATTAATGGAAACACCACCACAATCTATAAAGTAAAGTGTAAAACTTGAAGTTGTATTTTCATCCATCCATCCATCCATCCATCCATCCATTTTCGAACACACTAAATCCGAACACAGGGGTCTGCTGGAGCCAATCCCAGCCAACACAGGGCACAAGGCAGGAACCAATCCCGGGCAGAGTGCCAACCCACCACAGGACACACACAAACACACCAGGGCCAATTTAGAATCGCCAATCCACCTAACCTGCATGTCTTTGGACTGTGGGAGGAAACTGGAGCGCCCGGAGGAAACCCACGCAGACATGGGGAGAACATGCAAACTCCACGCAGGGAGGACCCGGGAAGCAAACCCAGGTCCCCAGGTCTCCCAACTGCGAGGCAGCAGCGCTACCCACTGTGCCACCGTGCCGCCCGAAGTTGTATTTTGAGTAACTAAATAATATGAAGTGAAATTATAGAATTGTAAATACAATTAAAGTTAAAAAAAGAAGTAATATATTATGTGGAGAAATAAAACAGATTGTGGCTGGATATAGTCTGACAATATTTTATCTGCTGAATGAACACACTGGCTTTGAGGAGTGCCAAGAGATTATGCAGAAATAACTAAGTTTAACTCAGATCAGGTTGTAAGACAACAGGTTTGATCTCAATCAATAATGATCCACATTTATGCACAGCTCTCAAATCTGTTTGCTGTCTATTGATCATATTACAATATCATTTTGTCAATTTACATCATTTTGGTGTTTATTAAATCAGCAGCATTATGAGCTTAATAGGTGGTGATTGGTAAATAAGTGGCCTAAATTCACTGGACTTAACATGTAAGAGAAGGAGTAGCTGAAAGATGACAGAGGCAGAAATTAAGAGGCAGAGATTAGTTACAGCTTGTTCTTGACAGAGGCTGGACAAAATGTCCATCCTAATTTAAGAAGATTCACAAGGCGTCTATGGTGTGAACATTAGTACAATTAAAGAAATATGTAAAAATGGTGGGCTGTAAACACATGAAGTGGGAGAAGTTTGACAGAGAATATCTATATATATAAAGGAGAGCTGTGATCCGTGTGACTGTGTTTGTGTGTTTGTGGAGGGACGGAGAGATAAGGCGGGTGTTGGAGTCACGTGATCATCTCCCCTCCCATTCACCTCATTTCATTTCGCTCCGAACTGAGGTCCGCAGCTGATGCGGTCTTGCCGTCCTTTCTCCTTTACTGATTTACTGTTTAGTAGACGCTGTACGTACTGAATAGTATTTTTTTCTTTAGTGTTTCTACTTAGTGTTTCTTAGTGCTTAGTAGACGCGGTGTGCCGGTGTTCCCGGCGGTGTTGCGGTTTAGTGTTACTTTCTACTTCGTTTTTGTACTTTAGTGTTTAATAATAATAATAATTCATTACATTTATATAGCGCTTTTCTCAGTACTCAAAGCGCTAAAATAGTGAGTGATACTTAGCTGATAGCAGTGTAGAAGCAGCACAGCACAACGCAGCCGGTAAGACATGCAGGTGTGGTAGCGTAGGCGATAGCAAGCAGCAGGAGGAGGAAGCAGGATTTGGATACAGTAATCTTTCCTCCATCGCAGGGGTTGCGTTCCAGACCCCCTCGCGAAAGGTGAAAATCCGCGAAGTAGAAACCATATGTTTATATGGTTATTTTTATATTGTCATGCTTGGGTCACAGATTTGCACAGAAACACAGGAGGTTGTAGAGAGACAGGAACGTTATTCAAACACTGTAAACAAACATTTGTCTCTTTTTCAAAAGTTTAAACTGTGCTCCATGACAAGACAGAGATGACAGTTCCGTCTCACAATTAAAAGAATGCAAACATATCTTCCTCTTCAAAAGGAGTGCATGTCAGAGAGAGAGAGAGAGAGAGAGAGAAAAAAAGCAAACAGTCAAAAATCAATAGGGCCGGACAAAGTAGCTGCAAGGAAGGGAGCAAGCATTTTTCAGCATTTTGTAGAGGAGCGTCTGTATCCTCTAGGCCAGTGTGCGAACAGCCCCTCTGCTCACACCCCCTCCCATCAGGAGCAGAGCGAGAGAGAGAGGAAAGCAAACAATCAAAAATCAATACGTGCTGTTTGATCTTTTAAGTATGCAAAGCACCATGCGGGAAGCATATCACTTGCAAAGCAGCCACATGTAAGCCCAGCAAAGAAGGGAGCACTGTGAAGGTAATCTTTCAGCATTTTTTGAGGAGCGGCCGTGTCCTCTAGGGGTGCGACCAGCCCCCGTGCTCACAATATATTTGAGGAGTTTTATTTAATACATAATACGCGCTGTGGTTGGGTAGCTTCTCAGCCATCTGCCAATAGCGTCCCTTGTATGAAATCAACTGGGCAAACCAACTGAGAAAGCATGTACCAGAAATTAAAAGACCCATTGTCCGCAGAAATCCGTGAACCAGCAAAAATTCCGCGATATATATTTAAATATGCTTACATATAAAATCCACGATGGAGTGAAGCCGCGAAAGTCGAAGCGCGATATAGCGAGGGATTACTGTATTCCAATACACAGCCATAAACAGTAACGCTTGGTAATTTCAGGTATGATCGCCATAAGCCATAAGCCATAAACCAGGTTAGTATGAACATCAGATCAGTTCCCGGTCGTAGGGTACTGTAAGATGAAACGGGAGCAGATCAGCATAGCAAATATAATCACGGAGACAGATCATCCCGAGGTGCTAGATCGCCAGGTACAAAGAAATGTTTGTAGGTCTCGTCCCGTGATCCACAGACTCAGCTGTTCCCAGTAACGTGGAGTCCATAAAATCTGTAAATATTAAGCCAAATCCATGCAATTCGAGTCAGCTGTATCCACGAACTATATGTACAATAAACGAAATAAAACAAGTGTAAGAAAGTGCAGAATTAAGGCGAATTTTGCGAAAAGTGTTGTTAATAGGGAGGAGCGGCAACAACAAGCATGCGCCAGCATCCTCTCACCTGCTATAATAAAGCAGTTATAATAAAGAAGTTTAGTAGACTTTTACTTTATCTCATTTAGTGTTCTTCCCGGCGGTGTTGCCGTTTTTTAATGTTAGTGTCTACCTAGTGTTTGTGTTTAGTGTTATGGAAGGAGTGATCTTACCACTGTCAGATTTTGCAATGAATGAGTTGGCAAATAATGATTATTTATCAGCAGATCACATGAGCAAATGCAACGAAATTTTAGCTGCGCATACAATTTTCCAACCTCAAGAGGTTTTGCTAATGTGGACTCCTGACATACCTATAATGCCCATTCCACAAAATGCAAAACATATTCAAATATTACCTTCTGCAGCTACTGAACGAGTGACTCACTGGGTGTGTACCTATTATGATGGTGCTGTAATTCATGTCTATGACAGTTTAAACGCTGGTAAAAAATTCAACCTCACCGAAGAGCAGCTTCGTTTCCTTCATGCGTTGTTTCCTTACAAACCTCCCATAGTTTATGAAGACGCACAGCAACAATTAAATCATACAGATTCTGGTGTATTCTCAATTGCATTTGCTGTGTGTATTTCTTTAGGTATTGACCCAAGTGATCATGTTTTTACTATTTCTTCAATGCAAAATCATTTACAAATAATTTTTGTTACTCGACAATTGCTTCCATTCCCTGTCGATAGTAGCCGACGGGCGACACCAGTTACAAGTATTCATTGCGTTCAAAGACCTGTACAAAGTACGGCCACTAACACAGTCACTCATAAAAGGGGAGATGACTCGGTGCAGGAAATGGGTATTGAAACTACCTTGGAAGACATGCAATCGACGAGGCAATTAAACGGATCTCAAGAGAGGTCTTCTAGGTTGGAAGAAAAAGCGCTTGGCTGCCAAAACCATATATATACATATATACATATATACATATATATATATATATGGAAGAGAAGGTCTGTGATACGGTTTGCATATTTGCAGCTGGAGATCCACAAAGGGAGAAAAAAAAAAAAATGAATCACGTATCATAAAGTAGTTTTTATTCCTGAGCTTTCAACCCCTACCAGGGGTCTTCATCAGAGGATAATGCTTAGACTTACAAGAATCAAAGGCAATATATAGCAACACATTATATACATACATACATACAGTAATCCCTCCTCCATCGCGGGGGTTGCGTTCCAGAGCCACCCGCGAAATAAGAAAATCCGCGAAGTAGAAACCATATGTTTATATGGTTATTTTTATATTGTCATGCTTGGGTCACAGATTTGCGCAGAAACACAGGAGGTTGTAGAGAGACAGGAACGTTATTCAAACACTGCAAACAAACATTTGTCTCTTTTTCAAAAGTTTAAACTGTGCTCCATGACAAGACAGAGATGACAGTTCTGTCTCACAATTAAAAGAATGCAAACATATCTTCCTTTTCAAAGGAGTGCGCGTCAGGAGAGAGAGAACAAAGCAAGCAGTCAAAAAAAAAAATCAATAGGGCTTTTTGGCTTTTAAGTATGCGAAGCACCGCCGGTACAAAGCTGTTGAAGGCGGCAGCTCACACCCCCTCCGTCAGGAGCAGGGAGAGAGAGAGAGCCACAGAAAAACAAACAGTCAAAAATCAATACGTGCTCTTTGAGCTTTTAAGCATGCGAAGCACCGTGCAGCATGTCCTTCAGGAAGCAGCTGCACACAGCCCCCCTGCTCACACCCCCCTACATCAGCGCAAGAGAGAGAGAGAGAGAGAGAGAAAGTAAGTTGGGTAGCTTCTCAGCCATCTGCCAATAGCGTCCCTTGTATGAAATCAACTGGGCAAACCAACCGAGGAAGCATGAACCAGAAATTAAAAGACCCATTGTCCGCAGAAACCCACGAAGCAGCGAAAAATCCGCGATATATATTTAAATATGCTTACATATAAAATCCGCGATGGAGTGAAGCCGCGAAAGGCGAAGCGCGATATAGCGAGGGATCACTGTATATATATATATATACATATACATATATATATACATATACATATATATATACATATACATATATATATATATATATATATATATATATATATATATATATATATATATATATATATATATATATATATATATATATATATATTGTGAAAGATGGCCGGCTGTTTATCCCGGCCAGCATCCCCAGGCTGCTATATGGAGCCCTCCCTGTGGCATGGGAGTTCCCCAAAGACCAGCAGGGAATTATGGACAGTGGAGTTTTTATTCCCAACCCTGCTGGACACCGTGGGGCCCACCAGAGGACACTGCAGGAAGGCTCAAGGACTTATGCATGCCCTATAACCCGGAAACATGTCATCATCATATGACCAGAAGGGATGACGTGTGTCCGGGTTGAAGAAAAGGACTTTTAATCTGACCCGGAAGTGATAAGGACTCATGGACTGCTGGGCTGGAGCCACTTCCGGGTCGGAGAGTATAAAAGGACTCTGGGAAAGCCCAGACGCTGAGCTGAGCTGGGAGGAAGGGTGGCAACGCGTCTGGGAGTGGAGGATTGGTATAGTGATTATTATTGTGCTTTATTATTGATTGTAGTGTACTTATATGTGTAGTGAGGAGTGTAGAGTGCTTGGTGCACGTTATTATTATATAATAAATAATAATTGTACTTTTACTGGGTGTTTGGAGTGGTACCTGAGGGTTCAAGGGAGCACTAATACATTCTACTGCTACAATACAGTAATCCCTCGCTATATCGCGCTTCGCCTTTCGCGGCTTCACTCCATCGCGGATTTTATATGTAAGCATATTTAAATATATATCGCGGATTTTTCGCTGCTTCGCGGGTTTCTGAGGACAATGGGTCTTTTAATTTCTGGTACATGCTTCCTCAGTTGGTTTGCCCAGTTGATTTCATACAAGGGACGTTATTGGCAGATGGCTGAGAAGCTACCCAACTTACTTTTCTTTCTCTCTCTCTTGCGCTGACTATCTGTGATCCTGACGTAGGGGGTGTGAGCAGGGGGGCTGTTCGCACACCTAGACGATACAGACGCTCGTCTAAAAATGCTGAAAGATTATCTTCACGTTGCTACCTTCTGTGTGCAGCTTTTAAGTATGCTGCACGGTGCTTCGCATACTTAAAAGCTCAAAGGGCACGTATTGATTTTTTTATCTGTCTCTCTCTATCTCTCTCTAACTCTCTCTCTCTCTCTCTGCTCCTGACGGAGGGGGTGTGAGCTGCCGCCTTCAACAGCTTTGTGCCGCGGTGCTTCGCATACTTACAAGCCAAACAGCCCTATTGATTTGTTTGCTCCTTTGAAGAGGAAGATATGTTTGCATTCTTTTAATTGTGAGACTGAAGTGTCATCTCTGTCTTGTCATGGAGCACAGTTTAAACTTTTGAAAAAGAGACAAATGTTTGTTTGCAGTGTTTGAATAACGTTCCTGTCTCTCTACAACCTCCTGTGTTTCTGCGCAAATCTGTGACCCAAGCATGACAATATAAAAATAACCATATAAACATATGGTTTGTACTTCGCGGATTTTCTAATTTCGCGGGTGGCTCTGGAACGCAACCCCCGCGATGGAGGAGGGATTACTGTATATATATATATATATACATATACATATATACACATATATATATATACATATACATATATATATACATACATATACATATATATGTATATATGTATATATATATATATATACATATATACACATATACATATATACATATATATATACCCGAAGCGCGGGTATTTTGTTAGTAATTGATAAAGTACATTAAACTGCAATTCATATGTAGTGTCAGAAGTTTGATGTGGCAAGCCCTTAACCGTGAACCATTTCTACAAAACCTAAACCATTTTTTTTGTTACAATGTATTTCATGTACTTTCACCTGCAAAGGACAGTTAGTTTGAATGACTGCAGCCTCAATACATTTTGTTTTGGAAAAGATATGTGAAGAAAGATGTGAAATAAGCCTTACTTATTAGACAGACTCTGTAGATTTGGCCAGAATGCATTTTAATATAATGGTTGTTCCATGAATATACTTTATAAATGTCTTATAGAAAAGAAACATTATTATGTTGAGAATACAAGTAAATCTGATGTCTGCTACAAAGTATATAACATCGTAGAAATGCTTAGACACAGTGGTATACTAGTAGTCCGGGTGATGATATAGTGCCTGCATTTACACAGAACCTGATATTTAAATAATTGCTCAAATAAAAATTTAAACTGAAACAATTTAATATAAAATTCATGATTTGTACAGGTTAAGAATGATTGGAATTTAGGTTTAATTAAAATTAAGAGCAGGGTTTCATGCATTTATCCATTAACGAACCCACCAGTTCAAAGCTGTGGGTTTCGCAGACTTGCATACACTTGTTTAATGTGGTATGTGTTACTCCATTTGGAGTCTACACTTGTTCCAAATGGGGGATTGTGCTTAACTGAATAGAAAGAGGAAAGTTAAGGATATCCTCTAACTTGTTTATAGCATTACTTGCATTAATGCAGTGTTTTTACAAGTCTTCCCTCAGCAGTTGCCCATGGCTTGAAATCAAACAAATCACCAGATAATATTTACCCTCAAGTTCTTAAGGAGGCTAGTGAGTACATATATAAAGCCTTGACACATATTTCTAAGAAGTCACTGCGCACTGGAGAGATTCCGAAGGACTGGAAAATGGCAAATATCATCCCATTATATATAAAGGGTGACAGGGCAGATCCAAGCAACCTTAGGCCAGTAAGCTTAACATGCATCACAGGAAAATTAATGGAAGGAATTATTAAGGATAAGATTGCGCAACAGCTGCCAAGGACAGGAGTTATTCTGAACAGGCAGCATGGGTTCAGAAGAGGGAGGTCGTGTTTTACTAACATACTGGAATTCTATGAGGAGGCAACAAAAGGATACGATCAAAGTGGAGCATATGATATTATTTATCTGGACTTTCAGAAAGCATTTGATAACGTGGCACATGAGAGGTTGGGCATCAAATTAAAAGAAGTTGAGTTCAGGGTGATGTTTTTAGATGGGTGCAGAATTGGCTCAGACACAGGAAGCAGAGGGTGATGGTGCGAGGAACCTCATCAGAATTGGCCAATGTTAAGAGTGGTGTTCCACAGGGGTTAGTGCTAGGGCCGCTGCCATTTTTAATATATATAATATACAGTATATAGGAATATAAGTAACAAGCTGGTTAAGTTTGCAGATGATACCAAGATAGGTGGATTAGCAGATAATTTGGAATCCATTATATAATTACAGAACGACTTGGATAGCATACAGGCTTGGGCAGATTTGTGGCAGATGAAATTTAATGTCAGTAAATGTAAAGTATTACACATAGGAAGTAAAAATGTTAGGCTTGAATACACAATGGGCGGTTGGAAAATCGAGAGTATACCTTATGAGAAGGATTTAGGAGTCATAGTGGAGTCTGAGCTATCGACTTCCCGACAGTGTTCAGAAGCCATTAAGAAGGCTAACAGAATGTTAGGTTATATAGCACGATGTGTGGAGTACAAGTCCAAGGAGGTTATGCTCAACCTTTATAATGCACTGGTGAGGCTTCATCTTGAGTACTGTGTGCAGTTTTGGTCTCCAGGCTACAAAAATGACATAGCAGCACTAGAAAATGTCCAGAGAAGAGCGACTAGGCTGATTCCAGGGCTACAGGGGTTGAATTATGAGGAATGATTAAAAGAGCTGAGCCTATACAGTTTAAGCAAAAGAAAATTAAGAGGTGACACGATTGAAGTGTTTAAAATTTTGAAGGGAATTAGTACAGTGGATCGAGACTGTTATTTTAAAATGAGTTCATCAAGAACATGGGGACACAGTTGGAAACTTGTTAAGGGTAAATTTCGTACAAACATTAGGAAGTTTTTCTTTACACAAAGAACGATAGACACTTGGAATAAGCTACCAAGTAGTGTGGTAGACAGTAAGACGTTGGGGACTTTCAAAACTCGACTTGATGTTTTTTTTGGAAGAAATAAGTGGATAGGACTGGCGAGCTTTGTTGGGCTGAATGGCCTGTTCTCGTCTAGAGTGTTCTAATGTCCTAATGGTGCACAATGGTGGCACAGACCTTGTTGCTTCCTTAAGAATCCTTCACCCAGTCATGGTATGTGTGGCATTTGCACATGATGCCAATGTCTATGTGATTTTACCTATAACATCCCCAAATATGTACTTGTCAGGTTGGCTCTAAATTGTCCTGTGTGAGTGTGGGTATGAACATGCGTGGGCCCTGTGATGAACTGGTACCATGTCTAGGTCTTGTGCCTGCCCTGCACCAACATGCTGTCAGGACAGTTACTGACACTGCAATATCCTGAATTGGATAAAGAATGTGTTATAACCTCACGCTTTGCCAATCCCACACACATTGCATGCTATTAGCCCCTTGATTGTGTTGCTGCTGTTTTTTAATCATTCTCATTTTTATGTGCATTAGAGTACCTGTTTTGATAAAAATTTGACCCACCATTCAATCATCCATCCTTCCATTTGTTGAACCCTAGTTATTACATTACAGATTCACAAAATGACAAAGTCCCTCAAAGAGGTGCTAATTCAATTATGTCAGTATAACATCCTGATTTTCAAAGCTGACAGAAAAAGGAGCTAGTTATAGAATTTAGAAAGTGGAAGATAGTCCATACTTCTGTCTACATCAGAAGAGATACTATGGAAAGGGTGAGCAGCTATAAATTTCTTGGAATGACTATCACTGATTAACTACAGTAGGCACAATGCATTTTGTCTGTTGTCAGAAAGTCTCACCAGTGCCTCTACTTCCTCAGACATTTGAGAAAAGCTCAAATTTCCCTGTCTGTTCTCATAAACATCTACTGTACAGGTGGACAGTAGAGTCCATCCTCACTGTCTGCATCACATCCTGGTATAGCAGCTGCTCAGCACAAGATCATAAAGTCCAGCAGAGAGAGGTGAAGGTGGCACAGAATATTACTGGCACCCAGCTGCATTCTATTTAGGATATGTACAACACTCACTGCCTTAGAAAGGCAAAAAGTATAACTAAAGAACTCAGCCATCTTACACAATTGTTTTTCTCATTCCTCCCTTCTGGCAAATTATACAGGACTGTTGGCACTCATACCAGATTTGAGAAGAGTTTCTACCCACAAGTTGTAAGCTTGTTGAGCAGTCAATAAGAACAAGCATACTGTAAGAGCCATTCGTTCTTAATTATGTTAAAATGTTTGCCTATCTATATATTAGTGCATAGTCTATGAGAGCCTCTGTTATAATCCCCACAAGCAAAATTATAAATGGAATGTTGTAATTATTTCCTGTTCCAGTTTATGGTCTGCTTCGCAGTTGGTTAGGCAAAGAGTTTCAAACTGTACGTACAGAATGTACTAAGTGAAGCCTACCTGTATGTAAATCTGCCATTTAGAAATAACACAAGCTTTAATTATTGAAAGTAACTGACGTTTAACATGAGAAAGCTAACATTGTAATTAAACCTCTACTCCTTAGGGACAAGCAGACAGAGATGGGAATAGATTCATACCTGGTGGCATGGATCGTGGACTATCTCAAAGAGAGACCTCAGTATGTGCATCTCGGGAACTGCACGTCTGACATTGTGGTCAGCAACACAGGAGCGCCACAGGGGACTGTACTTTCTCCGGTCCTGTTCAGCCTATATACATCGGACTTCCAATACAACTCGGAGTCCTGCCATGTGCAAAAGTTCGCTGAAGACACTGCTATCGTGGGCTGCATCAGGAGTGGGCAAGATGAGGAGTATAGGGACCTAATCAAGGACTTTGTTAAATGGTGCGACTCAAACCACCTACACCTGAACACCAGCAAAACCAAGGAGCTGGTGGTGGATTTTAGGAGGCCCAGACCCCTCATGGACCCCGTGATCATCAGAGGTGACTGTGTGCAGAGGGTGCAGACCTATAAATACCTGGGAGTGCAGCTAGATGATTAATTAGACTGGACTGCCAATACTGATGCTCTGTGTAAGAAAGGACAGAGACGGTTATACTTCCTTAGAAGGCTGGCGTCCTTCAACATCAGCAATAAGATGCTGCAGATGTTCTATCAGATGGTTGTGGCAAGTGCCCTCTTCTACACGGTGGTGTGCTGGGGAGACAGCATTAAGAAGAAGGATGCCTCACGCCTGGACAAACTGGTGAGGAAGGCAGGCTCTATTGTTGGCATGGAGCTGGACAGTTTGACATCTGTGGCGGAGCGACGGGCACTCAGCAGGCTCCTATCAATTATGGAGAATCCACTGCAGACTGCTGTCACTGTCCTGCTCCACTGACAGACTGAGAAGATCGTTCCTCCCCCAAACTATGCGACTCTTCAATTCCACCCGGGGGGGTAAACGTTAACATTATTCAAAGTTATTGTCTGTTTTTACCTGCATTTTTATTACTCTTTAATATTGTTTTTTGTATCAGTATGCTGCTGCTGGAGTATGTAAATTTCCCCTTGGGATTAATAAAGTATCTATCTATCTATCTATCTATCTATCTATCTATCTATCTATCTATCTATCTATCTATCTATCTATCTATCTATCTATCTATCTATCTATCTATCTATCTATCTAAATGGCTGTTCTAAAGAACAAGCATTGGGTAGTTCCAGAAAAAAAAAAAAACAAGAAAATCAGATTGAACAGTACTACTGCAATGAGCAGTAAAGGGAAACAACTGGCATGGCATTGTGATCTTTGAAAAATTGCATATTTAGAATATGTTCTAATTTTTGAACAAATGTCTTACAGTTTTAATGTATGGATCATTGCCACAACAACATTAGTTGCATGGAAGCCCATACAATGAAAACATCAATACAAATACCGTATGTAACATAAGAAAACAATGGTTGTCATTTTTCAACAGCCACCTTGACACAAACACATTTAGACAACCTAGGAGTACTGCGTCATAACAATGATGTCATAAGTCATGTCCATGTGATGTCACACACCAAGGTCATGTGAGCAGAAACGGGTGTCATTACAATAAACACCATGCCTAAATGCCTAAGAAATGTTTTTCCTTTTTTGCCTTTTATACTGCATGTGTATTAACTTTTTTCTTAATTTTTGTGATTTGTTCCTTTTTTATATTTTTAATACTTATTATAATGAACTTTATGGACTTAGAGATATTTTTATTGTGTGTTAGACTTATGCTGGATCCTGCCTTACGAAATCAGTAGTTGGTCGATTTTGGGAACCTAGAAAAGACGCAGTTACACATACAAATAACAAACAGTGTACATATTGTCAAACAAAGGAGTCACAGACAGCATGAAGATTTGGGGCAGCCACCCGTATATTGTTTTTCCGGCTGCAAAAGTTGATTTTATAAGAGTCCAAAATAGAACTGACTTGAATTGAGACAAGATGGCGGTTTTAACAGATAGGACGGGAAATGATGTGAGCAGCTCTGGAACCAGAAGTGGCATCTTCATGACCGGACGTGACATCATCATCGACAGCAGAACTGGAAGTGACATCTTCATGACTGGACGTGATGTTATCATTGGCGCCGGAAATGGAAGTGGTGTCTTCCTGACCGGAAATGACGTCATTGTCGGCGCTGGAACCAAGCGAGATTTCCCAAGAATGGTCTGCAAGAGACTGAAGGAGACAGCACACTCCGCTGCTCCCTGGTCTGGCATAGAATTACTATGATTTAGGCCCTTTAACTATTTCACCTGTGCACGTTGTATGACAATATATTATATACTGAGTTACTGAGTTGCACAAAAGACAGACAGGAGAATACTGAGCAAATAGGTCTATTCATTTTGGCACTTGGAGGAACAGTACTCAACATTTATTCAGTATTGGAGCCTTTATTTAAACACTTTGTAAAGCAGGCAACTCCCTACTGTATTTGTCTGTATTACTCCAGCTCCATTTCTTGAGTTTAAAAGTGCCAACAGGTGTCTTCCTTGAGAGTATTCAGCTGCAGAGAGACACAGCAGGGGCCAGTACAGCATCAAACGCAGTCCGTGCAGGATAGACGGGGAACAGAACAACATGTGAGTAAACTGGCTTTAAATACTTAGTAAAGGAAGATAAGTGCTTTACTGTATGTGGTATGGTGGCAGCTGATCCACATTTGGCAATCCGAGGCTGTTTCTTTTGCATTAGAACGCTGTATAAAAGAGTGTTTTTCCCATGGCCAAAGGGGACGAGGTGCAGTGTGAACAGTCACTATATATATAATACTTTGCAAGTACATATTATACAGATTGTATATGTTGTGTTTATCATTGTATATACTATATGTAATGTATATGATGCCTGTTTTGTGTTTTTCTTGTTGGTAATTTACTGTCAGCTGCTCTGAGGAGATATGCAAATAAGAATTTCATTGTTCTAAGTACACAAGACAATAAACTTGGCTTGACATAACAAAACTTGTACACTGTATAATACATCTTTACATTTTTACAGGTTATGCTTTTATTACGGCCACAGCTCCGGTCAGCTGCCTCAACAATAGAGGCACGGAACATGGCCCATTCGGACTCAATGTCCCCCACCTCCCTCGGGATGTGGTCGAAGTTCTGCCGGAGGTGGGAGTTGAAGCTACTTCTGACAGGGGGCTCTGCCAGACGTTCCCAGCAGACCCTCACAACACGTTTGGGCCTACCACGCCTGACCGGCATCCTCCCCCACCATCGAAGCCAACTCACCACCAGGTGGTGATCAGTTGACAGCTCCGCCCCTCTCTTCACCCGAGTGTCCAAGACATGTGGCCGCAAGACCGACGACACGACCACAAAGTCGATCATCGAACTGAGGCCTAGGGTGTCCTGGTGCCAAGTGCACATATGAACACCCCTATGCTTGAACATGGTGTTCGTTATGGACAATCCGTGACGAGCACAGAAGTCCAATAACAAAACACCGCTCGGGTTCAGATCGGGGGGGCCATTCCTCCCAATCACGCCCTTCCAGGTCTCACTGTCATTGCCCACGTGAGCATTGAAGTCTCCCAGCAGAACGAGGGAGTCCCCAGAAGGTATGCCCTCTAGCACCCCCTCCAGGGACTCCAAAAAGGGTGGGTACTCTGAACTGCTGTTCGGTGCATACGGACAAACAACAGTTAGGACCCGTCCCCCCACCCGAAGGCGAAGGGAGGCTACCCTCTCGTCCACCGGGGTAAACCCCAATGTACAGGCTCCAAGTCGGGGGGCAATAAGTATACTCACACCCGCTCGGCGCCTCTCACCGGGGGCAACTCCAGAGTGGTACAGAGTCCAGCCCCTCTCAAGGAGATTGGTTCCAGAGTCCAAGCTGTGCGTCGAGGTGAGTCCGACTATATCTAGCCGGAACCTCTCAACTTCACGCACTAGCTCAGGCTCCTTCCCCTTCAGAGAGGTGACATTCCACATCCCAAGAGCCAGCTTCTGTAGCCGAGGATTGGACCGCCAATGTCCCCGCCTTCGGCCACCACCCAACTCACACTGCACCCGACCTCCTTGGCCCCTCCCATAGGTGGTGAGCCCATGGGAAGGGGGACCCACGTTGCCTCTTCGGGCTGTGCCTGGCCGAGCCCCATGGGTGCAGGCCCGGGCACCAGGCGCTTGCCATCGAGCCCCACCTCCAGGTCTTTTGTCCTGTGGGACCCTGGAGGCAGCTGATAGGTACCGGCAGGCCAAGCGGAATGCGGCTTTGGTGGTTGCTGAGGCAAAAATTCGGGCGTGGGAGGAGTTTGGGGAGGCCATGGAGAACGACTTTCGGATGGCTTCGAGGAGATTCTGGTCCACCATCCGGCGTCTCAGGAAGGGGAAGCAGTGCAGTGTCAACACTGTATATGGTGGGGATGGTGCGCTGCTGACCTCGACTCGGGATGTTGTGGGTCGGTGGGGGGAGTACTTCGAAGACCTCCTCAATCCCATTAACATGCCTTCCAATGAGGAAGCAGAGCCTGGGGACTCAGAGGTGGGCTCCCCCATCTCTGGGACTGAGGTCACCGAGGTGGTCAAAAAACTCCTTGGTGGCAGGGCCCCGGGGGTGGATGAGATACGCCCGGAGTTCCTCAAGGCTCTGGATGTTGTAGGACTGTCTTGGTTGACACGCCTCTGCAACATCGCATGGACATCAGGGACAGTGCCTCTGGATTGGCAGACCGGGGTGGTAGTCCCCCTCTTTAAGAAGGGGGATCGGAGGGTGTGTTCCAACTACAGAGGGATCACACTCCTCAGCCTCCCTGGAAAAGTCTATTCAGGGGTCCTGGAGAGGAGGGTCAGTCGGATAGTTGAGCCTCGGATTCAGGAGGAACAGTGTGGTTTTCGTCCTGGTCGCGGAACAGTGGACCAGCTCTATACCCTTAGCAGGGTAATGGAGGGTGCATGGGAGTTTGCCCAAACAGTCTACATGTGTTTTGTGGACTTGGAAAAGGCATTCAACCGTGTCCCTCGGGGAATCCTGTGGAGGGTACTCCGAGAGTATGGGGTACCAGACCCCCTGATAAGGGCTGTTCGGTCCCTGTACAATCGGTGCCAGAGCTTGGTCCGCATTGCTGGCAGTACGTCGAACCCGTTTCCAGTGAGAGTTGGACTCTGCCAGGGCTGCCCTTTGTCACCGATTCTGTTCATAACTTTTATGGACAGAATTTCTAGGCGCAGCCAGGGCGTTGAGGGGGTCCGGTTTGATGGGCTCAGGATTGGGTCACTGCTTTTTGCAGATGATGTTGTCCTGTTTGCTTCATCAGGCCATGATCTTCAGCTCTCTCTGGATCGGTTCGCAGCCGAGTGTGAAGCGGCTGGGATGAGAATCAGCACCTCCAAATCCGAGACCATGGTCCTCAGCCGGAAAAGGGTGGAGTGCCCTCTCAGGGTTGGTAGCGAGATCCTGCCCCAAGTGGAGGAGTTCAAGTATCTCGGGGTCTTGTTCACGAGTGGGGGAAGAATGGAGCGTGAGATCGACAGGCGGATCGGTGCGGCATCCGCAGTAATGCGGGCGCTGCATCGGTCTGTCGTGGTGAAAAAGGAGCTGAGCCGCAAGGCGAAGCTCTCAATTTACCAGTCGATCTATGTTCCTACCCTCACCTATGGTCATGAGCTATGGGTAGTGACCGAAAGAACGAGATCGCGAATACAAGTGGCTGAAATGAGTTTCCTCCGCAGGGTGTCTGGGCTTTCCCTTAAAGATAGGGTGAGAAGCTCAGTCATCCGGGAGGGGCTCAGAGTAGAGCCGCTGCTCCTCCGCATCGAGAGGAGTCAGATGAGGTGGCTCGGGCATCTGATCAGGATGCCTCCTGGACGCCTCCCTGGTGAGGTGTTCCGGGCACGTCTAACCGGGAGGAGGCCCCGGGGGAAGACCCAGGACACGTTGGAGGGACTATGTCTCTCGACTGGCCTGGGAACGCCTTGGGATTCTCCCGGAAGAGCTAGAAGAAGTGGCCGGGGAGAGGGAAGTCTGGGCATCTCTGCTCAAGCTGCTGCCCCCACGACCCGACCTCGGATAAGCGGGAGACAATGGATGGATGGATGGATGGATGGATATTTTTATTAGTTGTAGAAATTTTCTCATTACCTAATTTAAAGTTGAAATTATTTATTGATTAAATAGGTCTGTAAAGGTTTACTAATCGCAATAATCAGTAATTGAAATTGTTCACCTTTGTTTCTTTAAATGCCTGCATATTTGAATTATTTTCTTATGCCCTTGCTGCCCTTAGCTTAATCTTACATTGGGGACCTAATTGTATATGTTGATTAAATAGATATGGTTACTCTTTTTTAAAACCAATAAAAGCAGTCACCGGAAATATAATTCCAGCATCTTTATGTTATTTTATTAATGCTTTTAACTTTGTTAGTGCCCTGTCAGAACTAGTTTCCATCACACTTTGGACTTTGGAAGAACCAAATATGTGTTAAATATGTGTGTTAAACCTACTTAAAACTAGTTTACAGTCACCATATGTTAATGAAAACATATCTCACTCACTTGCATACTAAGCCAATGACTGTAAATACATTTAATGAATATTTTAATCAAAGTTAATGCCCTCATTATGCTGTATTGCTGCCTCCTTGGCTCCTCAGATAAACCTGTCACTTCATAACTTATGTTGAAGGTTTTCATCTAAATAACAACTGAAATCACTCCTACAGTGGTTCCAGTGGACATCCGTTATTCAAATGCTCTGAGGGAGCACTTGCATATGAACACCTCAAATGTCAAATGCTAACAAATGTAGAAGTGCTTGAATTGATAAAGGCTGAGATAATTTGCATAACACATTACATCATTCTACATTAATCAATATAAAAAGAGTAGAAGAGTTTATCCCACATCATGTACCTTTTTTTGGGTAGGAACAGCCTGTATAGATAATACTGCTTAATAAAAGAGTTAAATACTTCAAGAAAAAAAAAAAAAAAACATCATTTCAGAAAGTCTTTCCTACATAGGAAAGGATAAAGATAAGACACAGAACATTTCTCTTACATGAAACATAACATTCTTAAGCCTGGTTAACTCAGTTCAAAGTTGCAGGGAGTGACAGTGAGCTGCATTGGATACAAGGCAAGAAACAACTTGTATGGGGTTCTACATCATTGCAGAGCACATATTCACAGTAGGGCAGTTTAGTGATAGAGTCAGCTACCAGCGTAACAGGTGATGAGACAGAAAAATAAGAGTACTAGTGGAGATCTTGCAAACTCCATTGATATATCAACTGAGGACAAAATTTTAGCCAAGAGGGATAGATTAGTGAGGAAACATTACTGTGTGGTGCTCTTCCAACAAGCACATTAAAAATCTTGATGAACAGTAGCAGAAAGGGGTAGGGTGGGGGGGTATTAGGGCATGGTTCATGGTTCAGGGATGATGAAGCGTATCGTTTACTCAGGACGCTTATCAATTCTGTACTATTCATGGGCTTCACAATCCTAGGAATGTGTACTGTGTAGATAGCAATCTGGAACCTGCCACAATTTGCCTACGTTTACAAGGGTACAGTGATTAAGCCTTATACTTCATAAATCCACAGACACTATTTCTAGTTTCCCATCTGCAATAAATGCCATACCTAAGCTATTTTTTTGTAAAAATTTGCACATCTTTTATCTCCTTTGTAGCATCAAGGACATCTTAGAAAGTCTAGCAGCTGTAGACCCAAAGAGGTTGCATTTACGGAAAATGACAAACAATAAATCAAAATATGTTTAAGAACTAGAAACAATCACAAACTGCTCCTATAGATTCTGCATCCTTGTATTTAAATAATTAGGTTAAAAAAAATTAACAAATGAAAAGAATGTCACAATTGCCATCCACATGTGAATTGATCCAGTCACATGCTCACAACATCCCAGACACATGCATTTTTGTGAGCTAAAACAGAATTAATTCACATGTGCTTGAGCATATGAATTGAAGACCCAGTCTCCACAAAGCACAGGTAGTGATTGAGTTATGACCACGTTTGCTTCCAAAGGACTGGCGGTAAGTCAATCTGAATGTAAGATGGATGGATATATGTATTTAAGCCCGACCATATGTATAGTACTATATAATAAGTCCCTTAAGTTTATTATTTGTTTTATATACCTTTTATATAATTATTCTTAGCATATGTGGTACATTGAGTCACAACACAGACGCCTGGGTGGATTCAAAGCCAGAGGACAGCAGTACAACACATGCGGCAAACACCAGTTACAATGGGATAATTTAAAGTCACCTGTGATTACCTTCATTTTTGTGTCGAGATCAATTGCCTTTTTTAAATCTGTAATTGTAAGACAAATTAACGTAGGAGAAACTGCTTCAGGTAATAAACTGAGATCAAGAAGAATGAGTCATGGCATACAGAGCTGGGGCATCATGTATAACGCTGTGCGTAACATTCACATTAAAACATACCATATGGACAAAAGTGGAAATGTGCATATGCACAAAAATATTTTGATGCATAAAACCAACTTCCATGCACTTCAGCTCCATAAATCCCGGTCAGCATGAGAAGTAATGCATGTGCCTGCCACCCCACCCCAACTCCTACCCACCTTTGAATATGCAAATCAATATAAATAGCCTGTTACGTTCAGGATTTTATGAAAAGACAGTGTTATAAGCAACAAAAGGAAAGTGATTAAGTGATACAGTGTGGCAGAAACACTTGAAAGTTCAAGTTCAGAAAAGTTGCACAGTGCCTGAAAAAAAAAAAAAAGAAGTGGTCAGATGTCAAAGTCGAGGTGAATGGGCAAATCATAGCCCACCATCAGAGTCTCATATGCTAACATATTAGAGCACAGAGAAAAGAAAAAAAATAGGGACACGGTGAAGAAAAAAGGTTGAAATGTAGACTTTAATCTTGTAGTTTATTTTGTCATTAAAGCAGGAAGTTGTAAACTTCATCTTAAAATCGATGTTTAATTTACTAGCGTTTGTCAAAACCCAATGTAACTGAAGTAGCATGTGTTCCCCGACCTAGTCATTAATTATTAAGTACTTTTTAAACTGGCTATTTCTTTCACTGACAGGCACTGATCGCAACACAGAATACATTACATTCATGATATTACAGCTTTCTGAAAATTTTAGAATAGTACAATGAATACTTGATATCATTTTCATGATGAAATGCATTAAAGCATGTATTAAACATGTGGGGGCATGGTGGTGCAGCAGTAGCGATGAGCTGGTGCCCTATCTAGGGACTGTTCCTGTCTCCCGCAAGATGCTTCCTGGGACATGCACAACCCTGAATGGAATAATTTAATGCAGCATTACTGTCTCTATCAAACATACCAACCCCCCAATTCCTGTCCTTCAGTTTTCTTTCTCCACGTAACCAATCATCACCCAATGAGCTTTGTTATAAATGTATAGCCAGCTGTAAGCTTAGAATGCCAATTCTTCAAAACTATTATGGAACATTGAAAAATCTTCATTATACATATTTAATTATTCCATCCATCCAGGGTCGCACCAAAGCCAGCAAGCAACAAGCGTGAGGCAGGAACAAGTTCAAATAGACTGTGACATGGCTGAGTGGAATCCATGCAGATGCTAGTGGCTTTCTTTAGGCAGTGTGTGCTATAAATGTCCTTCAGGGCTAGAAGCTGTATCCCAATAATCACCTGTGCTCTCGACACAATCAGCTGTAGAGCTTTCTGATCAGCTGCTGTGCAGCCATGATACGACACACACATACAATGGGCTGAAATACTCTGAGCAGTGAACTGAGAATAACAATGCTAAAGTAGCTATGGTGTTTGGAATAGTTTGTTCATTCTGTGCACCATTATATTGTTACAGAATGATTACAATCAAGTGAATTAAATTTGTAAAATTTGTAAACAATATGCAGTTAGTTTCAATCTTCTTCTTCTTCTTCTTTCAGCTGCTCCCATTAGTTTCAATATATTTGATAAATCCCACGTCACTGATGCGAATCTGAAAATAAGAGACAAACAGTAGCACTACTTTGATGTTGGGTGCTGCCAGTTTGCAAAACCGAGCAGAAATGTGCAAATGCAATGGGATAGGTGGTCGTGAGAATGTGCGTGGCTTTATGCCAAGCTTAGCTTTTATACAGCGCGATGTGAGCATGAAAATGGGCGTACGCAACATTTTTGTGCATATGCACCATTTATACATGAGGCCCCAGGTATGGCGAAAACTATTGTTTACCCATAAGACGTGGTAGCGGTTGTAAGTCGATTGGTTGTTAGGTGCATAGGTTGTTAGTCGACAACTACCTTTACACTAAACACTGAATTTATTTCACATTGTACTTTTTATTTTTACATAATAGTAAATGTTTATTTATTTACTGCTGGGGCAAAAAGGCAGATATACAAAGAGGAACAAATGAATGTTATTATAAACATTGTTCTATAATGGCACTAAATTACGGATTTAAAAAGAAAAACACCAAAGGATTTGGGTTAATCAACTTTTTGGAAACATTCACATGTACAATTTCTGTACTACTGATGTTGTGCCAAAGACAAATGAGGCCTCAGTAAAGCAGGTCTTTAGAGTGCCCTCTGAAAGAAACTCAACAAGTGTGATGGAGGCAAGAAAATATTTCCACAGACTAGGTAGGGAGTCTAGTGTCTTGATCCAGCATGGCAAGCAAAAATAAAAAACAGTCTTATGCTACCTGAACTGCTGATTTTCATTAGTGACATGACTCATATAATGAAGCTGTCTAGGGGTAGGTCTGGAGCTGGAGGGCACACAGGGCTGCCCACCTTCCTTTCACAGACTAAGGGGTAAAAAGATCTGGAGATAATGGTGATCTTGGGACACTTAAGATTCATTGTGTACATTGTCAGGTTCTAGCACCTGGTGATGAGTTTTTCACATGTTTGGTTACCTGTTGTAGGCCTGAAGCACCTGTCTATTCTGACTCAAAAGGAGACAAGAAAGTATTTTGAATGAGAAAAGGGAGATAAATGCAGACAAAAATTGAGAAGTCTATCTATCGTCAAAAATGCCAAATCACTACCCAATAAATTAGTTGCATGCCAGAAAAAAAAGTTACTTTGTACCAAAAATAAGATGTGAAGAAGGATCTTTAACTCGGACAATGATTATCCATTCTCAGATACTTAGGGAATGCACTCATCGATCCTTATATGGCTGCTCTTGTGATGTCATACCCTACACAATTGTGGACCACTCATGGAAATGTTGTCATGACAACCATCAACACTAATGCGCTAAACTTGTGATGCCCGTAATAATACAAAATAGCATTGTGATACGGCGGTAAAAAATTTACAATGCCTTCTAGGAAACAATAACTTGGAAAAATTAATTTCTTAGAAATTCCTCAAAATACACACATTGATGCCAAAAAAGTATTATAGAAGCATCATAAAAAATTTTAAATAATTACCAGATCATAATTTTGATCCTTCAGTTTACAGCCCAAACCTACTTAACCCTTCAATGAAATCCAGAGGTCAATACCTATTCAGAGACAAGAAAAACAGAAGAAAATAGGCAAATTAACATTATGAAATGAATTTAATTTATTAAATAACAAAGCAAAACACATTAGCAAAAGATTAAATAAGTGTATTTTAAAATAACAAGCTAACTTATTTCCTTCCTAAAATATAGCCTCTATAATATAGTTAAAATATAAGCAAAAAATTGTCTCACAATAATTTAATAACACTGACACAGATTCTGTTCTGGGTGATTCTGTAATCATCTTCAGTTCCTGTCTCTCTGTATTTTTTAATCTAACTATATAATATACAAGTACATTTCTTCATATGATTAACCTGTTTTAATTACATTATTGTATTCCATATCCCAATTTTACTTATGTTTAGCCAAAAACTATATAATTATTTACAAAGTCATGCATATTTATTGCTTACTTAAATAATTCAGAGCAGAGAGCTTCCAATTCAAAAGTCCACCGAAGGTACTACTGACAAAGAGGAGCTTATCCCTGTGGTTTTATACACTTGCTCCTAACTTTAATAGGCTTCTTTTTCAATTATAAAACTACAATTCCTATCTTAATTACCAGATTATCTAATCCACTGTTTCTCAAGCACTAGACCATTGAGTGTTCTAGTGGAGTCATGATGGGCTGCAGCGGATCTCGTAAGCAATCAACATTGATGTGTGAGATTTATTTCCGTATTCCCGAACTTCCCCCACAAACACTTTGATGTTAGAGCTTGTTTCATCAAGGGGAACTCCGTCGTCTGTTCTTAGATTCTCAGTTGCTCAACCAAGGGACAACTGCTTTTACATGCACACTTGTTTCACTGTGGGGGACCCCCATGGTTGCAAATACATTGGTTCTAATGATAAGTATATGTTGGTGGGCAAAGATTTCTTGATAAAGAAAATGTTGTGGTCAAATAACAAAGCAATGGTCACAACTTCAAAAATTTCCCCCACAGAAGTATTTTCCCTGTCTGTCAGAAAGATAATGGGCCAAAAAACAGTTTCCAAAGATGTGTGTTATGCTAATTGGTAACACTAAATTGGCTTGGTTAATGTGAATGTGGGTGTGTGCCTGAATGTTGTGGTAACTCAGTCCTGGACACAGAAAGACAGACACTGATGGTTCCAACACACGAAAGTTTATTTACAATATGTACACTAAAGTCCCGCATCAACACACAGCGCCCCAGCACCAAACACCCTTAGAGTCCAGGCCTTCCAATGAACCTTCCTCTTCTCACTGCCTCTTTTCCTCTCTCCCGAGCTTCGTCCTCTTCCTCCCGACTCTGGCTGATGACTGGAGGGAGGCAGTCTCTTTTATCCCCACCCGGACATGCTCCAGGTGCCCTCTGATGAACTTCCTTCAGCATTTCCTGGTGTGGCATGAGCACCCGGAAGCACTCGCGGGTGTCCCTGGTATTCCTTCCGCCAGCACCTCCGGGTGTGGCGGAAGTGCTGATGACCAGGGCTCCACAATCATCCGGGCGCCCCTTGGCAGTGGCCACAGGCCCCTATGGGGTTGAGCTTCCATGCTCAATTCCCGTGGCCCCCATACAAACCAGGGCGGCTGCCCTCTCGTGGACCTGGGGAGGCATAGTCCCTCTCCTGGTCCTTCCAGGCATCCCGGTTGGGCACAGCCCCCAGCCGCCACAATGTACAATGGGATGGACTGTTATCCTAATCAGCGTTGGTTACTACTATACTATAATTAGATAAAAGGAATCTGAAGGTAGGTTGTTAGACACACTGAAATCCATAAAAATAACTACTGATGTTAAATGTTTCCAGCTCTCTGATCTCTTACTCTCTTACTCTTACTTGATTGAACTTGCAGAACAAAAGGGGAAACCTGTGATAGTTACAAGTTTAGATTCTGTCTTTGGTTCAAGCAGAAATTTCTTGCTTTAAACTGGTTTATCTTTGAATAAGTTTTGTAAATAGATTATATGACCTTTACCATTCATAAATATAGCACCCAATAAATATTTTTTTTTTCTGGCAGGCTATTGTGTGACAGTTAATATCCTGCTGATTCTCCACCCTCTGAATTTAACACAAACAATATCAGACTATATGCTTTAAATAGTATTGCCTGCAAATAAAATGTTATTAACTTAGCAATTACTTATGTGAAAAAGGCAAGTGTGCCTAATAAAACTGACATTCAATGTATAGGACAGGTCTATACGGCAAATAAGTCTGATAATAGCATAGATGATACAAATCTAAAAAAAAAAAGCTTTTTGGAAATTCTCTGTATTGTGTAATATACTCAAAACTGAGAAAATGTTTTAGATTTATATGTTTTTTTAATTTTCAGTAAGCTGTCAATGTTTCAAAAACGGTGCAGGATACATTCTGCTTTAGTGTTCAATGCAGAAAATGAAGGACACATCCATTGGAATATGTGGCTTGAGTGTTTCAAGCCTTGAAGGGATATAGCAAGCTAAAACAATCAGAGGAAAGAGTTTAAACATCTTTCAATTCTAATTAAATCCTTGGAATAGAACCAGGAGACTCTAAAATGATAGATTAAAAAGTAAGAAGCTTAAAGAGCTGCAGTACAGCTTGGAGAGGCCGAGAGGAGATGGGTCTGTCCAGTTGCCTCTTAAAATATTTATAATATGTATTAGATAAGACCACTGCTTTCTTAATCTTTCTTGTTTTTGTGGACTTGGGAGCTCCCCTAGTCATATACAGTCATATGAAAAAGTTTGGGAACCCCTCTCAGCCTGCATAATAATTTACTTTCAACAAAAAAGATAACAGTGGTATGTCTTTCATTTCCTAGGAACATCTGAGTACTGGGGTGTTTTCCGAACAAAGATTTTTAGTGAAGCAGTATTGAGTTGTATGAAGTTAAATCAAATGTGAAAAACTGGCTGTGAAAAAATGTGGGTCCCCTTGTAATTTTGCTGATTTGAATGCATGTAACTGCTCAATACTGATTACTTGCAACACCAAATTAGTTGGATTAGCTCGTTAAGCCTTGAACTTCATAGACAGGTGTGTCCAATTATGAGAAAATATATTTAAGGTGGTCAATTGCAAGTTGTGCTTCCCTTTGACTCTCCTCTGAAGAGTGACAGTATGGGATCCTCAAAGCAACTCTCAAAAGATCTGGAAACAAAGATTGTTCAGTATCCTGGTTTAGGGGAAGGCTACAAAAAGCTATCTCAGAGGTTTAAACTGTCAGTTTCAACTGTATGGAATGTAATCAGGAAATGGAAGGCCACAGGCACAGTTGCTGTTAAACCCAGGTCTGGCAGGCCAAGAAAAAAAACAGGACCGGCATATGCGCAGGATTGTGATAATGGTTACAGACAACCAACAGATCACCTCCAAAGACCTACAAGAACATCTTGCTGCAGATGGTGTATCTGTACATCGTTCCACAATTCAGTGCAATTTGTACAAAGAACATCTGTATCAAAAATTGAGTTATCTGGTCATAACAAAAAGTGCTTTGCATGGCAGAAGAAGAACACCACATTCCAAGAAAAACACCTGCTACCTACTGTCAAATTTGGTGGAGGTTCCATCATGCTGTGGGGCTGTGTGGCTAGTTCAGGGACTGGGTCCCTTGTTAAAGTCAAGGGTTGGATGAATTCAACCCAATATCAACAAATTCTTCAGGATAATGTTCAAGCATCAGTCACAAAATTGAAGTTACGCAGGGGTTGGATATTCCATCAAAACAATGACCCAAAACACAGTTCGTAATCTACAAAGACATTCATGCTGAGGGAAAAGTACAATGTTCTGGAATGGCCATCAAAGTTCCCTGACTTGAATATCATCAAAAATCTATGGGATGATTTGAAGCAGGCTGTCCATGCTTGGCAGCCATCAAATTTAACTGAATTGGAGAGATTTTGAATGGAAGAATGGTCAAAAATACCTCCATCCAGAATCCAGACACTCATCAAAGGCTATAGGAGGCGTCTAGAGGCTGTTATATTTGCAAAAGGAGGCTTAACTAAGTATTGATGTAATATCTCTGTTGGGGTGCCCATATTTATGCACCTGTCTAATTTTGTTATGATGCATATTGTACATTTTCTGTTAATCCAATAAACTTAATGTCACTGCTGAAATACTACTGTTTCCATAAGGCATATCATATATTAAAAGGAAGTTGCTACTTTGAAAGCTCAGCCAATTATAAACAGAAATCCAAAGATTTAAGAGAGGTTCCAAAATTTTTTCATATGACTGTATGTACAATATATGTATTTGACAGATTAACCTTTAAATGCTTTTGGTATCTGGAGAAGAATTGAAAGTTAGATAGGTGAGCAAACATCTCCAACTGTGTACTAGCCATCCAGAAGGTTTTTCTAATGAAATATGCAAAGCTGTGTATAAATTTATAATGACATAAGATTTGTACTCTTTCAAATTTTGGCAGTACAATGAGTGCACCAAGACTTCCATTGGGAACGCAGATTTATAGATTTACAGTTAGTGAGCTCTGAAATTCTTGTCCACTTACATCTTCACGGAGTGCATGAGCCATTCAGGTCAGTGAGGAATAACTCAAACTAGCTGTAATACGAATACCTGTATGCTTGTATTTCAATAGCAAAAAGTTAACAGAGGATGTTGAATAGCATGTTACAGGCAGAGAGATTCTGAAATCTTTGAAAGCATTATTGGCGTGGAATGTCCAAAGTGAATAAGACTACAGAATCAAAAACACTTTGCATTTTTGTTCTTTGTAGATTGCTTTATCTTTAAAATATAATAAAAGAATAAAGGAATTCAATTCATGCCCCAAACATTATGTGAGTAATTAAAAAAGAGTTATTTTCTAATAAGTATCAGAAAGATCTTTTTAAGTAGAAGTTTAGATACAGCATGGAATTCAGCAGTTCAATAAAAATACCTATGCCTTTAAGCTATGCATACTATCTTTCATTGTGCACTGGGCATATTCAGTATCTTACAGTATATTTAAAATCCAAGTGCTGTCGATCTATCATGCACTCCCAAAAAACTGGGCATTCAACAATGATCTTGGTGATAATCAACAGCTTATGATGTGACACGCATAACAGCAGACAAGAATTAGAGGAGTTGGCTACCTGGCCCATGGAATTAGGCTTTGGGTCCTTCTCATATGAAGTGGTGGCACATTCACAGTTGACAGGAAAAGAAAAGCTACGTAGGCATGTGGCATTTCTCATTGATGACCAGAAAAGATCCACGGTGACAAGCGGCAGTGCATCGACGCAACATGACTGCCCAGACGTGCTAGCATACGGCACATTTAAAAGAGAAGAAGAAACTAAAAAAGAACACGACATGTTTGTCAGGAAAAGAGTCACAGCAGCATCAACTGGCAGTGAAGGATGCTGCAGCAGCATCAACGGAGTGACCTGCGGTGCTGGGTTTCATGACTATAGGACCGAGTATTTCTAGCCTTGTTTGAAACTAAATTGTTTTCAGTGCAAGATTTCACCTGTGAGTGCCTCATTAGGTAATATATTTTGGGCCTGCGCCACACTCACACAATTTTGGGTTACAATGTTTGTATATCTTTCAGATTATCTCAGATCTAAAATCATTACATCCTTTTAATAGCAATACTGAGAGTGGCATTACATGGAATAAAATCATCTAATGGAAATATTGGTATTCTATACTAAATTGTTTTTTAATAATCCTAATCCAACTCTCACAACTATATGGGAAAGTGAAGTCATATTATCTTAAATGGGAAAAAATTAAGTTCTCTCTTTAAGGGATGGTTCAGACATTTTTTAGAATTTGACAAGAATTCTTTAATATTACCATAAATTACTTACAGTTCTTTCCTTGATCTTGGCTTTAAATATAAATGGAAACTCACATTGGGATTTTTTTGTGCAATAGAACTCTGTGATGTGATTAACGAAAGAAGGCAGTGTTTTCTTTTAGCCTGATACATGTTATGTTTTGCTTTTGGACTGCCAAGCGCATCTTTGTGTTCCTGTATGTGTTTTGTTCTGTAAACTAAAGAAAAAACACAAAATGTATCATTACAAAGGATTCCAACTCTGACCCCTTGTCCTATAAAACATGATTTATATAAAGTGGCAAAACTTTCAGGAAAAACCTCAATTAAGGGAGTGGAGTCTGGATGTTTAAACCACAGTGTCAGTAAGAAAACATATCAGTCTTTTTGTTCAAATTAATGTTGTTATCTGAAGTCTTATCCTTTACTTGTAAATGACCTGTAATGTAACAAATGATTTAACCCAGAACCTTAACTGAAATAGTTTACTTTATTTCAAGGTTAAAATTTGATCTCTAAATATAATGTCATGCTTTGTGTTATAAGAGTCAATGTTCCCGCACAGTGCTTGTAGCAAGGTTGGTGACATACTATGGAACGAAATACAAGGTGGCGACTATCTTTCTTAAAATGTCCAGGCTGTTCCAGAAGAGACATTATTTACAAAGGCTATGCTTTCAGCTGCACATTTCATTTATAACAAATGGAAGTAACAGAGGTTACAGACAAAATTAAAAAGTCTGATATGTTCTTTCAACTTTGAAGTGAAGCTAAATTGAAGTTTCTGTTTAATACACGTGGCTATAATCTCTCGATAATTTAAACCTATGCACAAGGTCCACTTGAAAAAATCTGCAAAAGTCCAGTAGTAGACATCAGAGTCTCACAGTAGCCTACTATTGTTTAGGGATTTTTGGGGATACTAACACCAAAATCAAGAAGCAATCTTCTCTGCCCACACAGGCCTAATATAAAAGGGTTAAAGACCTTAAGGTAGGAAAAGAAGGTCAGTCCTATAAAAGAGTAACTCTAAAACATCAAAAAGTGTTTGGTTTATATTTAAAGATCTATTTAAACTACTAATATACAATCACAAAAAACATAAGCCAAAAAGAATTAAAAGCAGGTATGCCTAAAATGTAAATCTAAAGCAAACAAAGCTAATCCATAATCCAAAAATCTTAGTTTATACACAAGCCAAAGTCCGTAACCCACAGAAAAAAGAAAGAAGCACTTGCAAAGTCATAAACGACAAGCTGAACCAAGAGAAGTTCTAACAATGCTGAAGCGAGGAACTGTAATCACTTGGCTCAATGTAAAGTTTGAAGACACTCTCTCATCTGCACCGTCTGCCTCTTTGGGTTCTCTTTTAAGTGTACAAGAGATAATTTAAACAAAATATTGACTGAAGAGTGTATATAATGAAAACATGATCAATAACAGTATTAACAGTGTTTATAAATGTAATCTATCCTTGAAATTTTTGAATCACAGTGGATTTAATTTTTCTTTGTTGATACTGATTAATAGAAAAAGACTAATGTCAAAGTGAAAACACATCTCTGCAAAGTGGTCTAAATTAATTTCAGATACAAAACACAAAATAGTCGCATATGTATTCACTCTGTTAAATGACAGACCTAAAGCATCATAGGTGCAGCCAATTTGTTGCACATAGTTAGTTCAATGAAGACACCTGTCTGGGGTTTGAATTAATGGTAGTATAAATGCAATTTATCTGGAAAGTCCAACTTGTGTTGAGTTAGTAATGTGGCCTTACCTACACAGTTAAGACCAGAGAACACTCCAAACAACTCTGAAACATGTTTGAAAAGCACAAATCATGTGATGGAGAAATGAAAGTATTCAAGTCACTGAATAACTCTTTGACTACAATTAAATCAATGGTTAAGAAATGGAAAGAGGATGGCACAGCTGAATATCTGTCTTACAGCAGACCATCCGCAAAAAAATGAAAGACAGTGAGGGAGGCAACCAAGATATCTATGATAACTCTGAAAGAGTTACAAGTTACAGTCGATAAAATTGAAAAGTACTGCACATACAACAACTGTTGCCTGGGTGCTTTACCATGTGCAGCTTTATGGAAGCATCACAAAGAGAAAGGCACTGTTAGAAAAATGCATGTGATGTCTCAGCTAATGTAAACCTGCTTTAATTTGGTTAATAGAAAGCAGTGCTAAATGTTGCTGCTTCAAGGATACTGGGTTCAAATTCTAAACCTAGTCACATCAGGCTGAATTTGCCCATACTGTGGCCAACAGAAAGCTACTGTTAAAAAAAGGTGTTTGGCAGAAGGCATACGATAGACTTTAGGAAGAAGGTTCTATGGTCTGATGAAACCAAAATTGAGCATTTTGGCCATTAGATTAAATGGCATGTTTAAACACTGCACATTCTCATAAACACATCATCCCAACTGCAAAGAATGGTGGTGGCAGCATCATCACGTTGTAGAGATATTTCTATGAACCTGATGAAGTCTGCAAGAAACGTGTGCCTTCAGAGGAGATTGTTTTCCAACAAGTCCTTAAGCATAAAACCAAAGCTACACTGCAGAAGCATACAAACAACAATTTTCAGGTCATGTATTGGCAGAGTCAGAGTCTAAATCTCAGTCCAACTGAGAATGTATGCCTGGACTTGAAAAAGGCTGTTCACTCACAGTCCACATGCAACTTGACAGAGCTTGGTAGGCTTGGCTCTGTGGTTTGCAAAAGGGTTGGTTTTATTCAGGATGTCAGTTCAAGCAGTACAACATCAAAAGATGGCCTCTTTATTTCCAATAACATGTTTGATCCTTGCTACGTTCCATAAAATGTTTGCTGTTCTGGTACAGTACATATCATATTAATGGAAAAGCAGCAGGAAGGACACTGCAGCTGCCGTGACTGTATTGCAAAATAAATCTGAACCTACTTCCTCCTTAAAATGCTTGCAGTTTGTTTATGGTCATAAAACTACACTAACAAGTAATTGATACCAAAAGCGCCAAGTCTATGGATCTCAAATGTCAATTTCACACTGCCACCACTCTGTACTAAAACGTTACAAACGGGAATAAAAACAGCTTGCTTCGTAGTTTTCTTTTGTGTGAATTATTCAGTGTGATTGTATAAGTTATGTGATAAACTGCACTGCTGGCAATTTTATTTTCATTTTTAGTTTTTTTTTTTTTGTTTTGGAAGTGAATGAAACTTCTTAATTAAATTAATTATGGAAATTCAATCTGTAATACATTCATTTTCCATTAACATTTATAAATACATTTTCCTTGCGATTTCTGAATCTGTTAGAATTATTGGAGGGAAGTCAAATATAAAGCATACTGTATTACTTTTTTCAGCAGATGTTAGTAATAGGATAATAAAATATCAATTAACAAATTAAAAATCTATGTGATTTTATAATGCCAAGTTTTACTAGTGATGTGGTACTTCTCTGTTTATTGGAAACTGCTACATTTCCACTGAACTAGATAGATAGATAGATAGATAGATAGATAGATAGATAGATAGATAGATAGATAGATAGATAGATAGATAGATAGATATTTTTTTTTATTTTTAAAAAGACCTTTATTGATCAAATAGAAATAAATCAAATTAATATAACAGGTAACATATAACCAATATTTTACAGGCTGCTGCATCAAATGAGAATCAATTCCCTTGCAGTCCGTATTTGATATACTATTTCTTATATTAATTTGAAATGACCCAAAAAATTTTTCCATTCTTCTAATTTACAATTTAAACCCTCTGAGCCCGTATCAAACAAGCACTTACAAGTCCCAAATCATAACTTCAACAGAAATATTATGATGTTACACTGTTCGATTAGCTCATCTATTTTACATCATTATAAGAAAACACAAAAAGGAGAACTTCAATAATGTCTCATACATTCATTTTTAGTTCTCCATCATCAATGGAGCAAAGCACCCCTTTAATCCCCCACACATTTTTAAATAAATCTAATGTATTCATCAATTTATAATACGTATATTCCATTATTATTCTGGAGCATACATTTATCTTGAAAATCATCACAGCATCAGTAGCCCCTGTCCCAGATTGTTTATTATTTCTACTCTTTAAAATTGCTAATTTTGCTTCACCCAATAAATAGTTTAATAGCTGAACTTTTTGACGATTTTCCTTATTATATTTAGTTCCATAAATGAACATGATATTGTTAAATTTCCCCATTAACCTACTACATATTTCACTAAAAAAATGAAAAAAAAACTAAGTCTCATACATTGCAAGAATAAGTGGAATATAGTTTCTTTTTGTCCACAAAATACACAAGTATCATCCTCTTTCTGCTCAATTATTTTTAAAAAGGAATTGGTAGCAACAATCCCATGCAGAATTCTCCATTGTAAGTCTGCTGTTCTTTTCTTATTCGGGGGCTTATATATCTCCCTCCAAGCAGGTGCACTCCCACCTTCCACTCCCAGATATTCTCTCCATGGTGTGTCACATGCTGTTTTTAGTGCTGCAAAGTGTACAGTTTTTACACAATATTTATAAAGGTCCCCCTTTGACATAGACTTAAAACTCACGACTTCCCCTTTATGGAATCTCATGATCGTATTATCGGTGAGTGAGGACAGATCAACAGCAGGGCAGACCTCCATCTCTGAGTTCGCTGCTCTGATCGAGTTGTTCAGCCGATGATAATCTTTGGCCATGAATGATAAAAAACTCTGAAGCATTCTGACTGACTTGACCCCCAGTATTGAAGATAGCACTGCTGGGTCAATAAAGGACTTCTTGCTGTCATCATAAATTTGGGACAGTGTAAGTATTTGATGTGTGTTGAGTGTTTTAACAAAACTATCACTTAACAGCAGAGGACATGAAAAAACAGAGTTGAAAACTAAAGGCTCATCAGCCAACCAATCAGATGTAGCAAAGTTTCTTTTAAAGACAAAGTGCCACGTTAATAAGACTCCCTTGTAAAAATGGGGTAGGCTGGACAGGTCCATTTTGTGAATGTTCATCACCAGAAGTTGTTTATCAAAACCGAAGCCTCCCACTCGGCGGAAGAAACCCATCGCCATCTCTCTCCAACTCAGAGGGTGAGAAACAAAAAAAACCTTCTGTAGAACCTGAAGTCGAAATTGTGCAACTTTAGAGACAACATCAATGAGCCCCTGACCACCCTCTTCCAAAGGTAAAAACAGTACACTTTGTTTAATCCAGTGTAGGCCCACCCAAAAAAAATCAACCAGAAGTTTCTGGATTCTGTGTAAAAGCCCAGGAGGAGGGTCCCCACTCACAAGTTTGTGCCAGAGCATAGAGGCTATCAAATTGTTAATTACAATCACACGTCCCCTGTAAGACAGCTTAGACACAATCCACTTCCATTTGTTCAGTCTCATAGTTACTTTATTTAAAAATCCTTCCCAATTACTGTTGTCCACCCCCTCAGCACCCATCACCACCCCGAGATATCGAAAACACCTTCTGTCCCACCTCATTTCTAAGGGCAGATCTGGTGGTGAACATGCTGTCCAGGAGCCAATCAAAAAAGCTGTACTTTTGGCCCAGTTGATTCTTGCTGAAGATATTTTTTCAAATACTTGTTGATATGAAATTAACATTTTAATGTCATCGTTTGATGTGACAAAGATGACAACATCATCAGCATAGGCCAAATATTTAAAATTAACAGTTGGGCACATAGGAAAACCCACACCCTGCAGTCTGCGACTTATCTGACGTAAAAATGGTTCAATTGATAAAGCATATAGCATTCCAGATAAAGCACAGCCCTGTCGAATTCCTCTCTTTACTGAGAACGGGGCACTCAACGAACCGTTGACTTTTAAAACTCCAAAAATATTAGTATATAATAGCCTTATCATATTTATAAAACTGTTCCCAAAACCAAAACTTTTCAGTGTATTAAACAAATATCGGTGATCTACTCGATCGAAAGCCTTTTCCTGGTCTAGGGACAGAATCCCCAAATCAACCCCACACAGATTACATGCTGAGATAACATCCCACAATACAAATATATTGTCATGTATTGACCGGTCTGGCACACAGTATGATTGACACGGGTGAATTATGGAGTCCATTACATTCCTCAGGCGGTTGGCCAAGGCCCTTGAAAAGATCTTGTAGTCTGTACACAATAGGCTCACAGGACGCCAGTTTTTGATTTGACACAAGTCCCCTGTTTTTGGTAGCAGAACGATGACGGCTCTCCTGCAGCTCAGTGGTAATTCACCAACCGTAATGCTCTCCAGAAACACTGTAAGCATGTCTGGTCCCAACAGATGCCAAAACTTCTTATAGAATTCTGTTGGAATCCCGTCAATCCCCAGAGTCTTTCCAACATTTAAATTAGACAGCGAGTCGGAGAGTTCCTGCAGAGTAATCTCGGTGTCCAGATGTAATTTTAACTTTTCCGAAATTGTTGGCACACCATCCAAAAACTCAGACATTGCAGCCTCATCGATGCTTTCCTCCTTGAATAAATTCTTGTAAAATGATACAGCAAAGTCTCTTATCTCCCCTGTAGTACACAGTTCTTGACCGTTGGTGTCACGGAGCATATGGATTGTCTTGCTCTGTGCTTCCTTCTTTTCAAGACTAAAAAAAAACCTAGTGGGTGCATCCAGGTGATTCAGATTCTGGAAGCGAGACCTCACTAAAGCCCCCTGAGCCTGCAACTCCAGAAGCTGAGACAGTGAATGTTTTTTGCTGTTAAAATTTCAAAGGTATCCTTATCAAATGTTTTTTGAAGAGTAGCCTGTAGTTCAGTGATGTCCTCCTCCAGCCTTTTCATATGATCCACACTCCTCTTTGTCACCTGCTTGGTGTATTGTTGGCAAAAAGCCTTAATCTGTACTTTCGAGACATCCCACCATTGTTTGAGGGAAATTAATTTGGATTTAGTGAGGGTCCATTGCTGCCAGAAAAATTCAAAGCACTGAAGGAAGTTTGAATCATCCAACAGGGAAACATTGAATTGCCAGAAAGACTTGAATAAAAGTTTTTTAGAAAAGGTGAGCTTTAATGCTACTAGCGAGTGATCAGAAAGACCGAAAGGACAGATATAAGTAGTGGTGATTGTATTTAAAAGATGCCTTGAACAGTAAAACCTGTCTAACCTTGCCATTGAAATGCGGCCTCCCCCCCTTTTACCCAGGTGTATTGTCTATCTGTAGGAAAATTATTCCGCCATACATCCACCAGATCAGACTGCTGTAATAAAGTATGTAATACTCTGACAGAAGCTGGATGAGGCTCAGTACCATTTCGATCCAGTTGAGCATTTTCTGTACAATTAAAATCCCCTCCTAGTAGAAGAATTTCCCCATTAATAAACGATTCCACCACCTTTCTCAATGAATCAAAGAAATAAATCCTCTCTCGACCATTTGTTGGTGCATAGGAATTAATGAACACGAGGTCCTGATCACCATCTTTAATCTGCACCACCAGCAGGCGCCCAGCTACCACCTCTCTAATATTAGTAATCTGTAAATTAACAGTTTTGGAAATCAGCACAGCAACCCCAGCACTGATATGGGATCCGTGACTAAGCACAGCCTGACCCCCCCATTCACGTAGCCAGTCCGACTGATTCCTAGTATCGGTGTGAGTTTCCTGAAGTAGTGCTATGTGAAGGCCTTTTTGCCCTAAATAATCAAAAACAGCAGCCCTTTTTGCGTCTCCCCTACACCCATTTACATTTAGACTCCCAATATGTAAAGAGTCCATTAATACAAAACACAAGGGAGTAACCAATAAATTACACAACACAAACGAATAAAAGAAACGTAGAACTACCTCCATCATGATTAAAGCAGTGATTTCCTAACCCTACTGATCAGATTCTTTAATCTCACTGACTCTTTCTGGTCCATACCAAGCTGTACGGCATTGCGCATCACCCTCTGTGCTGACACCAGGAAGAGCTGAACGTCTGGGAAATGTTCCTCTACTTTAACTCCTCTCTTGCCCTCAATAAATTCCAAGAAATACCGAATACTTGCGGTGCTGTATCCGCCTCCGAGTGTATACCTTGATGAGGACTCCCTTCTCACGGAGGCGTCAGTGTCACTGCCCTCATCCTCCCTGTCGCCCACATCACAGTCACTGTAACTTTTAAACAAGTTGCTGCGTTCACTGGATGGCTCATTGGACACAAGGCTTTTCTTTGCAGACTTCGTATTCTCCGATTTATTCTTTCGCTTATGACGGGGCACTTTGAAACTCTCATCCCTCTCGCTCACACTTGCACTCCCACTCTCCACGGCACACACCTCGTCCAAGGGCCTCTCACTCAGCTGCCTTTCCACGACTTGCGCCGAGCTCTGCTTCGTCAGCAGTGCGTTCTCAGCGGCCTGAACTTGTGCAGTTTCATCGGTTACCTGAGACTCGTTCACAGCGGAGGCGACTGGCACAGCTCCCTCGGAAAGAGCGTTCAATGTCGTCCCCTCACTGCTACTGGTCTCAGGCTCTGTGCTTACTTTACACACTGCACTGTCGGCTTCAGCCGGCTTTTCATCGGCAACAAGAAGCGCGCTCTTCTCTGGAGCGTCTTCAGACAGAAAGCTTGCAGGCCGATCACACACAACACCCGCACCCTCCAACCGATCATTACACTCAGACCCATCATCCTCCATATTGTCCACCTCACTTTCATACTCAGACTCGCAGTTTTCATCGTTAACCCCATCATTGTTCTCCTTAATCGGAGCGGAGCCGCCCGGCAGCACCCCAGGCTCATGTTTGCACTGTGCCGCCTTGTGTCCAGCTCTGCCACAGTTAAAGCATTTCATTGTATCTGAAGTGACAAATACTACATAATCATCGCCCTCTACCTTAAACCTGAGGGCCACGTTTATTTCCTCATTCATGTTATTTAAAATCATATAAACTTGTCTCCGAAAGGAGACCACATGTTTTAATTCCTGCATCTTGCAGCCAAGTGGGATCAATATTATATCAAACATAATCTGCCCATAACGTTTCAATTCCCTTAGTAAAATATCATTTTTTAAAAAAGGTGGAACATTAGAAACAATAACTTTCTTCGCAGGCGCTGATAACGGCAGGACAGGAACTAATGCGCCATTGATAACAACCCCTTCTTCAACGAGTGTATTTACAAGAGACTCATCGTTTAAAAAAACAACCACAGCCTTGTTCATTCTGGAGGCGGATAGGACATTTTTATAACCGACAACTTTTCCTACTCCCACCATACATGCTTCGGCAGAAACCTGAGGGTCCACCAGGACCTTTGCGCCATGACGGCGTGAAAGATTTTCAAAAGCCTTTGGTAACAAACCAGGAGCCCTGCCTTTGGACACGGCCATGGCGATACCTGCCAAAGCCGCGTCTTAACAGAAAAAGCTATCAAAAAAACAATTCTAAGACAAAACACTAAGAAAAAAAAACTAAGAGAAAGAAAAAGGAGAAAAAGTAAGAGACTTACACAGAGACCTCGACGCCCGTCGGCTTCCCACGATTCGAACACACCCACCCCAGGCAGCACTAATCGAGCAACACACAGACAGCAAGAGAGATAGATAGATAGATAGATAGATAGATAGATAGATAGATAGATAGATAGATAGATAGATAGATAGAGTAATCCCTCCTCCATCGCGGGGGTTGCGTTCTAGAGCCACCCGCGAAATAAGAAAATCCGCGAAGTAGAAACCATATGTTTATATGGTTATTTTTATATTGTCAAGCTTGGGTTACAGATTTGAGCAGAAACACAGGAGGTTGTAGAGAGACAGGAACGTTATTCAAACACTGCAAACAAACATTTGTCTCTTTTTCAAAAGTTTAAACTGTGCTCCATGACAAGACAGAGATGACAGTTCCGTCTCACAATTAAAAGAATGCAAACATATCTTCCTCTTCAAAGGAGTGCGCGTCAGGAGCAGAGACTGTCAGAAAGATAGAGAGGAAAGCAAACAAATCAATAGGGCTGTTTGGCTTTTAAGTATGCGAAGCACCGCGGCACAAAGCTGTTGAAGGCGGCAGCTCACACCTAGAGTTGCCACCCGTCCTTTAAAATACGGAATCGCCCCGTATTTGAGAATGAAATTGCGCGTCCCGTTTTGAATCAATACGGGACGGGTTTTGTCCCGTATTTTTTTTATCATTTTTTTTAAAGCAGCGTCTCATGCAAATCATCCCACACGCATTTTATGAAGATGCCTCCTTTCCTACTTTTGATTGGGTAATACTTGATGTCATCGTTAGTTTGATTGGTCTTTTTAACTGTCCAGTGAGGAGGGCGGGTCTTTTAAGTAGAGTCTGCAAAGTGTTGGTAGAGAGTAATATTAAAAAATTGGCAGATGCTTCTCCAGGTAACCCCCCGCGTCTTAAAGTTTCAGAGCTTAAACGCAAGCGGCTGCAAAAATACCGCAGAGAGTGGGAGGAAACAAATACTTGGCTGCAGAGTGTTAGCGGAAATTGTTATCAAGCCAACTGCACAATTTGTCGGAGAGCGTTCTCTGTGGCTCATGGTGGTCTGTCAGACGTGCGACAACATGCCTCCGGAGAGCAGCATTCCCCCAATGACAGAGCTCACAAAAATCAAAGCACAGTCAGACAGTTCTTCGTACCCCAAGTCTCTCCCGAAGCAGACATGGTAATGACAGTATAATTATTATCAACAATATTAATTAATTAATTAATTGCTAAATAAGGTTAAAAATGTGACCCAGTCTGTGAAAACCTAGCTGGAGTCATTTTTTTTGTAATTTACTGTTTTCTACATGAAATAAAGAACAGTCTGTGAAAATAATAAAAATATATGTATTTAATATTAACTGAGTAAAACCATGTCAACAACTGAAATCACAGTGAAATGAATGGCTAAAATCAAACTTTATCTCAGAATTAGATTTGGCCTGGTTTTCACACACTGGGTCACAAATTGTAATTTGTAAAAATTCTGTAAATACAATGTAAGTGGATCACATTCCAATGTAATATTATGATTTGTTTGTTAAGGTTAAGTCAGACACATAAGCATTAATTTATTACATGAAACATTACATTTAATACATTAATAAACAACATAATGCCCATGTAAAGAAAATAAACTAGTAAATTGCAACTTTCCATATTTTAAAATTAGAAATAGGCTATATAAAAACTTTACTAGCTAATGTTTGTAGCTAGTTTATGTATGTGCTGTTTCCATGTTTGGATAGGTGTTACTGCAAATAATGACAAATATTTTAGCCAAAATCTGTTATCAATACCACCCTTTAAAATTAGGTTCAATAGTATTTTCTCCTCTCCTCTAGGTTACAGCAGCTGAGTTGACATAGGTGTACCACACTATTAAACACAACATCAGCTATATCAGTGCTGACTGTGGACACAAGCTCAACCAAAAGATTCTGCATGACTCCAAAATCATAAAGAAAATGTCTGTCGGAAGAACAAAGGCTGAAGCAATGGCCAAAGACGTCCTTGCTCCAAAAGCAGTGGCTGATGTTGTAGATGTCTTAAAGTCAGACAAACCCCTCCCATTCTCCATACAGATAGATGCATCAAATAAAGGGAACAGGAAGATGTTTCCCCTTGCAGTACAATACTTCAGGCCAGAAACGGGGATCTGTAACAAAATGCTTGATTTTAGAGAAAATGCAGATGAGTCTGCTGCTGGTATTATAGGTTTTATAGAACAATCCCTTGATAAATTTGGCTTATCATTAAGTCAAGTTACTGCATATAGTGCAGACAATACTAATGTTAATTATGGAATCCACAACTCTGTCTTCACTAACCTAAAGAAAAAGCAAAAAGATCTGCTGCAAGGGAACTGCCATGCCCATATTGTGCACAACACGGTGAAGCATGCTCTCGACCAGCTCACTGTAGATGTGGAAAATGTTGTGCTGAAGGTCTATGGCTACTTTTCCACATCTGCCAAACGAAGGGAATCCCTTAAAGACTTTTGCCAGTTTTGTGATGTGGAGTTCCATGAGATTCTACGACATGTTTCAACAAGGTGGCTGTCTCTCAATCCAGCCATCTCCCGTCTTTTGCAAACCTGGACTGCTCTCAGGTCTTATTTCATCAGCCTCGGAGAAGAGTGTCCCAGACAGATCAGATCTTTGTTAAAGCTCAGTGAAGCCTCAACTGAGGAAGATCCGGATGATGTGGAAGTTTATCTCCTGTTCTCCAATAACATCCTCTCCCTATTTGAGGAAGTGGTCAAGAAGCTGGAAAGTGATTCAACCACCTGTGTTGAGATATATTCCATTATGTCTACCTTCAAGCAAAAACTCACACAGAGAAGAGATGACAATTTTATGGCTACTTAACAAAAGTAAAGCTGCAAAATATTCTCCCACATGAAGCAGACAGGGCAAGGGCAGATTTTACCACATTTTTCAACACAGCAATCTCATACATTGAGAAATGGTTTGACTTTTCTGTGGACAACTGTCTGTTCTTCCTGCAACCTCTCTCTCTGCAACATGGCATGCTTTCCTACAGTGACACTGAGAGGATCACTAAGCTCAACCTTATCCAAAATGTGAACATGGATGACCTCTATGATGAATGCACCACAGCAAATACCATTCTGAAGAGGCTCAAAGATGATGCAGAGGATGAATGGAAGTCCAAAGATGTGGCTGCCAGGTGGGTGGCTCTCTTTCAAATAGCTGACCTGCCTAACATGCTGTACATAATCAGCCACATCTTGAGCATCCCAGCATCAACTGGCTATGTGGAAAGAATCTTTTCCATAATGACCAATAAATGGAGTGACAGCAGGAACAGGTGCTCTGTGGAGCTCATTAGGAGTGAGCTCTTGATCACCCTCAACTTTAAACAGTCCTGTTCAGAGTTTTACTCTAGCTGTTTAAAAGACAAACAGCTACTCAGTGCTGCACGGAGTGACAAGAAGTACACTTACAAAAGAAAGTAGACCTGACATGCTCCAGTACTGCACACTTATAGTTCTGGTCTACTGGTGTTCAAGAAAGGTTCCTTTGCAGTTTTGTGCACTTTCTATATTTTTCCAATTGTATTTCTGAATATAAAATATTTAACTTAGAGTTAATAAGTTGTGAATCTGTAAATTTAATAAGTTATTAAAATGTGGTTCACATATCACAAGGTCATCCAAAGCCTGTTTTTGTGGTTACTGTCACACTTTGTTTGACCTATTTTGGCCTATGTTAATTATTGTCAGCTATGCCTATGTGTTCAGCTACGATTATCATTAGAGAAGTCTGTTGAGTTGTAAAAGAGAAAGACTGACTGCATTTCAATAAAAGACAGTTTATTTTAATGTCCAAGTGTTCATACTTTCCTGAAAACATATTTTAAGTTGCGATTTACCACCACTGGCATGCCATTGGGCCTGTGATCACTGTGGTCTTGGCCCCCAAGGGATGTGGCCCCTGCTGCAGTATGCGTCCCTTATTTTTTTGCATTAAAAGTGGTAACCCTACTCACACCCCCTCCGTCAGGAGCAGACAAAGAAAGAGAGAGAGAGAGAGAGACAGAGAAAAACAAACATCAAAAATCAATACGTGCCCTTCGAGCTTTTAAGTATGTGAAGCACCGTGCAGCATGTCGCTTCAGGAAGCAGCTGCACAGAAGGTAGCAACGTGAAGATAATCTTTTAGCATTTTTAGACTAGCGTCCCTATCGTCTAGGTGTGCGAACAGCCCCCCTGCTCAATCCCCCTACATCAGGATCAGAGAAAGTCAGCGCAAGAGAGAGAGAGAAAAGTAAGTTGGGTAGCTTCTCAGCCATCTGCCAATAGCGTCCCTTGTATGAAATCAACTGGGCAAACCAACTGAGGAAGCATGTACCAGAAATTAAAAGACCCATTGTCCGCAGAAATCCGCGAACCAGCAAAAAATCCGCGATATATATTTAAATATGCTTACATATAAAATCCGCGATAGAGTGAAGCTGCGAAAGGCGAAGCGCGATATAGCGAGGGATTACTGTACTTTATTAATCCCAAGGGGAAATTCACATACTCCAGCAGCAGCACACTGATAAAAACAATATTAAATTAAAGAGTGATAACAATGCAGGTATACAGACAGATAATATCTTTGTATAATGTTAACGTTTACCCCCTCGGGTGGAATTGAAAAGTCGCATAGTGTGGGGGAGGAACGATTTCCTCAGTCTGTCAGTGGAGCAGGACATTGACAGCAGTCTGTCGCTGAAGTTGCTCCTCTGTCTTGAGATGATACTGTTCAGTGGATGCAGTGGATTCTCCATGATTGACAGGAGCATGCTCAGTGCCCATCGCTCTGCCATGGATGTCAAACTGTCCAGCTCCATGCCTACAATAGAGCCTGCCTTCCTCACCAGTTTGTCCAGGCGTGAAGCGTCCCTCTTCTTTATCCTACTTCCCCAGCACACCACTGCGTAGAAGAGGGCGCTCGCCACAACCGTCTGATAGAACATCTGCAGCATCTTATTGCAGATGTTGAAGGACGCCAGCCTTCTAAGGAAGTATAGTCGGCTCTGTCCTTTCTTACACAGAGCATCAGTATTGGCAGTCCAGTCCAATTTATCATCCAGCTGCACTCCCAGGTATTTATAGGTCTGTACCCTCTGCACACAGTCACCTCTAATGATCATGAGGGGCCTGGTCCTCCTAAAATCCACCACCAGCTCCTTAGTTTTGCTGGTGTTCAGTTGTAGGTGGTTTGAGTTGCACCATTTAACAAAGTCCTTGATTAGGTTCCTATACTCCTCCTCCTGCCCACTCCTGATGCAGCCCACGATAGCAGTGTCGTCAGAAAATGTTTGCACGTGGCAGGACTCCGAGTTGTATTGGAAGTCCGATGTATATAGGCTGAACAGGACCGGAGAAAGTACAGTCCCCTGTGGCACTCCTGTGTTGCTGACCACTATATCAGACCTGCAGTTCCCGAGACGCACATACTGAGGTCTGTCTGTAAGATAGTCCACAATCCATGCTACTAGGTATGAATCTACTCCCATCTCTGTCAGCTTGTCCCTAAGGAGCATAGGTTGGATGGTGTTGAAGGCACTAGAGTAGTCCAGAAACATAATTCTTACAGCACCACTGCCTCTGTCCAAGTGGGAGATGGATCGGTGTAGCATATACAGTAGATGATGGCATCCTCCACTCCCACCTTCTCCTGGTATCGAACTGCAGAGGGTCGAGGGCGTGGCGGACCTGTGGCCTTAGGTGGTGAAGCAGCAGCCGCTTCTTGGTCTTCATCACATGTGATGTCAGAGCGACAGGCCAGAAGTCCTTCAGCTCACTAGGACGTGATACCTTTGGGACTGGGGTGATGCAGCTCCAACGCACAGGCCTTCAGCAATCGTGGCGATACTCCATCTGGACCCGCTGCTTTGCTGGCACAAAATCTCCTCAGCTCTCTGCTTACATGGGCTGCTGTAATTGTGGGTTGGGAAAAACTCTCTCCTATGGTCACATACTATCATATGGTCACATAACTATCACCACTCTCCTCAGAATTTCATGCACCCCTTTACAGATGTAAAATACCTTTCTATGCTGTAGACAAAGATGGATCCAAGAAGCAGTTAAGAGCAGTGGACACAAGTTGTCACACTGCAATACAGTACTTGCTATGCCACTCAATGTTATACAATGAATAATACTCATTAAATAGATTGTTAAGGACATGAGAAATCATATAAATGAAAATAAATCATTTGTGTGGAAGAAAAAGTTTTGATATGCTTCACATATTAAAATATAGCATCCATCTTAGAAGTGTAAAAGGGAAAATAAATGTCAGAAACCTGTTCAGACATATCAGGAAACCAGATAAAGGTCAAATGAACAACAAAGACAAGAATGTACCAGGAGCAGGTTGATGTAATACACCAAATGTTTGATTAAGAAATCAGCAGATGTCCTGTAAACAATAAAACTGGACAGTTGTCACATACACAGAGATTTCAAGGGTAACATCTACACTAAGAGATATTGAAGAACAAGGATATAATGGAGAAAGACTTGTATTTAGGCTGGTTTGCTCTAGGCTAAACACCTCATGTCTTTTAACCAATCAGAGTATGAAATGTATGCATTGATTGACACTGTATGTAAATTCACTAAGTTTTATAAAATGAACCTTATATCTTTTGTTTGTGTGACCATTCTGATCATGCTGCAGAAGAATGCTCCCTGCTCAAGCATTAGCTGAAAAGTAATAAATGACACACATGAACGGCTTTTCTCCCACCTGATTACTGACCAAAAGGTTTTATCAGACTTGTCTTGTTAGAGGATAAGTTTCTTTCTTTAATTCAGATGTTGATTTTGACCACATTTGGAACCTTTTCAAATTATGTACATCATAAAACATATATGTAGAATATATATAAGTGATCTGTTGTTAGCACAGGAATAAATCAAGAGTCTTGTACTTATATTCTTCAGAGTCAATAACCTGCTCCTCAACACCACAAAAATGAAGGAGCTTGTTATTGACTTTAGAAAAAACAAAACTGACATCCAGCCACTCATCAATGGCGGGGCCTGTGTGGAGAGGGTACCAGTGTTCAGGTTTCTGGGTATTGAGCTGGAGGATGACCTGAGCTGGAGCGCCAACACCAAGAAGCTATTGAAGAAGGCACAACAGAGACTGTATTTTTTGAGAATCCTCAGAAAGAACCATCTCCCCAAAAATCTGCTCCTTGCCTTTTATTACTGTTCCATCGAGAGTGTGCTCACGTGCAGACTGTGTGTGTGGTACGGCAGCTGCACTTCCTCAGAAAGGAAAGCGCTCCACAGGGTTGTCAGGACAGTGGGAGAGAACAATTGGCTGTACCCTCCCCACTCTGGAACAAATCTATACCTCCCGATGCCGCAAAAAACCAATAGACATTTCACAGGATTCATCACATCCCGGTCATTGCCTCTTCCATTGGGCAAGAGATACAGAGCAATGAAAACCAGTACAAACTGCCTTAAAAACAGTTTTTATCCAAAAGCAATCATGGCCCTGAACTCAAATACAACTGCTGCATATCATTCTCTAAATGTGTAATGTAGACCTTAAGTCAACTAGTGCAATTTGTACATTTAACCAGTGCAATTTGTATATATCCATCCATTATCCAACCCGCTATATCCTAACTACAGGATCACGGAGGTCTGCTGGAGCCAATCCTAGCCAAAACAGGGTGCAAGGCAGGAAACAAACTCAGGGCAGGGCGCCAGCCCACCGCAGAATTTGTATATATGACAAGTGTAATGTATATATTTGTAATGTACTTTTATTACTATTCCTTTTCTTGTTTTTGTTGTTGTAAAAGTGACAAAGACAATAAAGATTTATCTTATCTTATCCTCTTTAATAAAATCCCTGTGTGCGTCCAGGTGTCCGTGTGTGTGTGTCTTCTGGTGAAGTGCGCATGCACGGGGCACGGTGCGTTGCGCAATATTACTGTCAGAGAAAGTTAGAGGCGTTTTACGGAAATACAAACCAGTATTACTGCAAGAGGAAATTAAAGGTACACAATACATTGACGCATATTACAGCCACATACAAGCCAGTATTACTGTCAGAGGAGATTAAAGGCATATTACCGATGTGCACGCCTGTATTACCGCCAGAGAAAATTAAAGGTATATTACGGACGTACAAGCCAGCGGACGTACAAGACAGTATTACTGTTACAGAAAATTAAAGACACACAATACACGGCGGCAGCCCATGAAGAACGGTCAGCTCAGCAAGTAAACATCAACAAAAGAAAGGCTGAAAGAAAGAAAAATATGACCAACAAAAAGAATGAGGTCAAAGTCCCTTGCCATTTATTATAGACTGTTCCTACTAATGTTTATGCACTACTGTTCTAGCGCCCATTATTGTAACGGGCTAAATGACTAGTCTTTTATAAAATGTCAAAAGGAAAGAAGGAGAGCACAAGGGAGATAGAGAGGAATCTATACTAATAAAAGGCAAAGCCCTCACTGACTCACTGACTGACTGACTGACTGACTGACTGACTCACTCATCACTAATTCTCCAACTTCCCGTATAGGTAGAAGTCTGAAATTTGGCAGGCTCATTCCTTACAGCTTACTTACAAAAGTTAGGCAGGTTTTATTTCGAAATTCTACGCGTAATGGTCATAACTGGAACCTGTTTGACTGACTCACTCATTACTAATTCTCCAACTTCCCGTGTAGGTAGAAGTCTGAAATTTGGCAGGCTCATTCCTTACAGCTTACTTACAAAAGTTAGGCAGGTTTTATTTCGAAATTCTACGCGTAATGGTCATAACTGGAACCTGTTTGACTGACTCACTCATCACTAATTCTCCAACTTCCCGTGTAGGTAGAAGTCTGAAATTTGGCAGGCTCATTCCTTACAGCTTACTTACAAAAGTTAGGCAGGTTTTATTTCGAAATTCTACGCGTAATGGTCATAACTGGAACCTGTTTGACTGACTCACTCATCACTAATTCTCCAACTTCCCGTGTAGGTAGAAGTCTGAAATTTGGCAGGCTCATTCCTTACAGCTTACTTACAAAAGTTAGGCAGGTTTTATTTCGAAATTCTACGCGTAATGGTCATAACTGGAACCTGTTTGACTGACTCACTCATCACTAATTCTACAACTTCCCGTGTAGGTAGAAGTCTGAAATTTGGCAGGCTCATTCCTTACAGCTTACTTACAAAAGTTAGGCAGGTTTTATTTCGAAATTCTACGCGTAATGGTCATAACTGGAACCTGTTTAACTGACTCATTCATCACTAATTCTCCAACTTCCCGTGTAGGT
>NC_041407.2:51858173-51885673 GCF_900747795.2 Erpetoichthys calabaricus
AACTCGCTCCGTTCTCAATTGTTTAATTAATTTTTTGCTCTTCGCTGTTTGCGGCTGTTCCTCCATTTCCCCCTACTTCGTTCTTTTATCTCGCGAATATGTTATTGCAATCCTTAACGGGAGCGTTTCAATAAACTGATTGAAAATAGTTTTGCATTTACCTTTTTAGTAAAAGGCGAGCTTTTAAGCCTGAGAAATCACCCCGTAAATGCACACGTTTAATTGGACATGTGTTAATATGTATGGTTACACAGTATTAAAAGACAGTGAACAACGTCAGTTACCTTTCTTCCCGCGTTTGATAAAAGGTGAGCTTTTAAGCCTGAGAAATCACCCCGTAAATGCACACATTTAATTGCACATGTGTTAATATGTATGCTTACACAGTATTAAAAGACACTCAAAAATTAACGTCATTTACCTTCGTTCCCGCGTGTGACTCGTGCTGTAAATGTCTTCCTTGTTTTTAGTTCACGTGATTACGTAGGAGGCGTGATGACGCGATACGTGACTCCGCCTCCTCCATTACAGTGTATGGACAAAAAATATGTTCCAGTTATGACCATTACGCTTTGAATTTCGAAATGAAACCTGCCTAACTTTTGTAAGTAAGCTGTAAGGAATGAGCCTGCCAAATTTCAGCCTTCCACCTACACGGGAAGTTGGAGAATTAGTGATGAGTGAGTCAGTGAGTCAGTCAGTCAGTCAGTGAGGGCTTTGCCTTTTATTATTATAGATCTACATATATATATATATATATATATATATATATATATATATATATATATATACATATACACATCCACATATCAACATATATATATACACATATATACACACACACACACACGCTTTATGGGTGATGATTGTTTTAGTCTTTTTATCTTTATTTTATTTTATTGTAGAATCAACTCCTATCTGCGCACAGCAGGGCAGCCGTGGGCGGATGCGTATGGTGTATTCACTCCATGTTATCGTGCATTGCGCTGTCAGTGGTATTTTGATAAAAGAATTTGAACAACATATAAGAAGCGTATAAATTATTAAACAGTAAAACATTAACATTTAAGAAGTAAAGTTACATTAAGTACTACTGCAGTGCCTTCGGGTATACCTCATTTTTTGTTTGCCCATTACATGCTTAAATGTATACATTTTTTGGTGCACCTACCCGAGAACACGCGACATATAACCGAGCATGGGAGAAGCATGGATTTTAAACACGCGTTGAGTTCATCTGCTGGTTTCCCTCGTGGAATAACTGGTAATGTTTGAATAAAATCTACAGCGAGTAAAACGACATTACCTCCTATTTTTTTTTTTTACGATCTCTGAGATCTTGCTTTTTTCGGTTCAAGGCTTCATAAGCTCTTTTATGTTGTATGGTGTACTTATCCCAAACCATCATCTTTGAATGTTGCAAGACTTTCGCCTTGTATGTAGATCGGGGTAATTACATTCATTGCATTCCTAGTCTGAATCACAATGTGATTGTATGGGTGGTTACCTGGCACTGTAGGGTTGCCACCCGTCCTTTAAAATACGGAATCGTGCCGCGTTTGAGAATGAAATTGCGCGTCCCGTTTTGAATCAATACTGGACGTGATTTATCCCGTATTTTTTTTATCATTTTTTTTTTTAAAGCAGCGTCTCATGCAAATCATCCCACACGCAATTTATGAAGATGCCTCCTTTCCTACTTTTGATTGGGTAATACTTGATGTCATCGTTAGTTTGATTGGTGTTTTTAACTGTCCAGTGAGGAGGGCGTGTCTTTTAAGTACAGTCTGCAAAGTGTTGGCACTGAGATGTGGCGTCAGCGCCATAGTTGAAGCCCCTAACGTTGCGGTCAGCAAGTCGGCTAACATCCGCCATGTGCCGTCTTTCAGTTGCGAGAAGCAGATCATAGAATGGTTGAAACTGTTGCCCCTAACGTTGCGCCACGGCGTGTGGTTCGTTTATACCTCGTGTCTTCTCATTAAAGTTTTATCTCGCGAATATGTTATTGCAATCCGCAGCGGGAGCGTTTCTATAAACTTAATTGAAACTTACGTTTTACACCGTGCTTTGTTTCCCTTATGAACATGCTTGTATGCTTAACTCGCTCCGTTCTCAATTGTTTAATTAATTTTTTGCTCTTCGCTGTTTGCGGCTGTTCCTCCATTTCCCCCTACTTCGTTCTTTTATCTCGCGAATATGTTATTGCAATCCTTAACGGGAGCGTTTCAATAAACTGATTGAAAATAGTTTTGCATTTACCTTTTTAGTAAAAGGCGAGCTTTTAAGCCTGAGAAATCACCCCGTAAATGCACACGTTTAATTGGACATGTGTTAATATGTATGGTTACACAGTATTAAAAGACAGTGAACAACATCAGTTACCTTTCTTCCCGCGTTTGATAAAAGGTGAGCTTTTAAGCCTGAGAAATCACCCCGTAAATGCACACATTTAATTGCACATGTGTTAATATGTATGCTTACACAGTATTAAAAGACACTCAAAAATTAACGTCATTTACCTTCGTTCCCGCGTGTGACTCGTGCTGTAAATGTCTTCCTTGTTTTTAGTTCACGTGATTACGTAGGAGGCGTGATGACGCGATACGTGACTCCGCCTCCTCCATTACAGTGTATGGACAAAAAATATGTTCCAGTTATGACCATTACGCTTTGAATTTCGAAATGAAACCTGCCTAACTTTTGTAAGTAAGCTGTAAGGAATGAGCCTGCCAAATTTCAGCCTTCCACCTACACGGGAAGTTGGAGAATTAGTGATGAGTGAGTCAGTGAGTCAGTCAGTCAGTCAGTGAGGGCTTTGCCTTTTATTATTATAGATACGCATATATTATATATATATATATGTGTATATATATATGTGTGTATATATATATAAATGTAATGAATTATTATTTATTATTATTATATATGTGTATATATATAGTATATGTGCATATATATATATATATATATATATAATACATATATATATATATATATATAATATATGTGTATATGTATGTATATATATATATATGACAGCAACACAATTACATTGACAATCATGTTACGTTATTTTTAAAATGTTTCCTTTACTTTTTCATAACCTCTTTAACACACTACTTCTCCGCTGCGAAGCGCGGGTATTTTGCTAGTATATATATAATATATGTGTATATGTATGTATATATATATATATATGACAGCAACACTCATAACAATGACAACACAATTACATTGACAATCATGTTACGTTATTTTTAAAATGTTTCCTTTAGTTTTTCATAACCTCTTTAACACACTACTTCTCCGCTGCGAAGCGCGGGTATTTTGCTAGTATTTACTAAGTGGCAAACACAAATGCCAGCAAGGCAGGCAAGGTGTTCAATGACCAACAATGGTTATAAAATAACATATTATTTTAGCTGTTTTTCTGAGGCACAGCTATTCAGGAAATTGTTAACTTTGGAAAAAAAAACAACTTTCTGTTGCTAATATTTAATTATATTTGTAAAATAACACATGAAACAAAGGGAAAGGTTTGGGAATTCACCCCGTATACTTGGAAAAAGGTTTGGTTGATATGTCTTTACAGACATGAGCTCAAAACAGAACTGAAGTAAAGGAAAGATTACTGCCATATATATAGCTGATAAACCGGAATTGACATAATGGGATGATGGAATTGTGGGAACCAGAAATGACATAAGTTAAAGGTTGGATCTAGAGGACCGGAAGAGGAAGTGATGTTGGTTGACACCTGAGGACCAAAAGAGGTTTTAAGATGAGGGTTCGTTGGCTGGTCTGCAGAGAAAGAGGAGAAAGAGTTATTGGGCAGCGCCAACCCCCAGTCTGGCAGGGATGTACACGCATTTGAGCCCATAAACTGCCTCCCAAGCGCACATGTGTGACATATCATTGGGAGGAAATACTCCTGGTTTTGGACTATAGGAAAGGTGTATATTCATGCCTGTATGTTACTGATCTTCAGGTTTTAAAATGTTTGGAGAATGTATCGAGATATATAAAATATTGCAGTTTGGATCAAAATAATCGCAATATCGATTCAAGTCCTTATTACTTAATCCTAACCCTAGGCCTTATGTAAAAAGCTAATAAAAACGTGTCCACAAAAACTCAAAGCTGTCAGGGCTTTCAAAGGTGCATCTACTCAATATTGACTTGAATACTTAAGCAATCAATTATTTTGTGTTTTATATTTGCAATTAAATTAGATAACTTTGCAGAGCTGTGTTTCTATTAATATTAAACACTTTTCTCTGTTGATCAATGTCAAAAAAGCCAAACTAGATCCAGTGTGATTCAATGGTGTATATAATATTATGACACAATAATGTATCATATGACTCCAAGGTGGAGGAGGGGATACTTTTTATAAGCACTGTACAAAATAATATATAAAAAAAGATTAAGCAAAAGAAAAACATATACTTGAGTCAGGGTTGTGGCTCCAGCTGTTATATGACATTTTCATTTTCAAAATATTTAGTCAAATAACTTAAATATAATATTCTCTGGCAAAAAGCAAACATAATACTCATTACTGGATTTTTACAGCTAGGAATTCTGACATTTTAAATTATTCCATTACTGGCATGTAACTGTCAAAATCAACAGGTGTGCTGCCAAGTGCTAAATGTCTATTCTGGGTTTTAAGTGGTGACCTGGATGCCAGGTGTCTAACCTTTGGTGTTATGTGCCCTCTCTGAATGTGGGCAGATTGATGCTGCTACTAATTAAGGCCTCTGATGGACTAGGAGGGCCTGAAATAAAAAAAATAAATAAATGTAAAGATAATCCAGTCCTCCAATTTGTATATCTTTTCACCAGCCCTATATTAACTAGGCATTTTACCATGAAAAAAATGTGTGCAGTATCAGATGGGAATAATTATTAAAAGTCAACCTTTAATTTGAAATCCATGCCACATACTATAATGTGCAAACAAGATAGTTGCATGACATGAAAAATTCATGCAATTCATGGTTATAGTGCTGGGCTGCTGGAATTTATTTTTGTACATGAAGATGTTGCACAGGTGTAAGGTGTTTGGCTTTGAGGTGCAGTTTTTTGGGCAAAATTCAGTATGCTATGCTGAGCTGAAGTTGGACCCAATCTGGTGATTTATGCAGGATCACAAACAATTAAACCTTCAAGCCTCATTGGGCTACTGTTAAAAGTCTGCTACAAACTGCACCTAGGAGCTTAAAAGCATGGATTGACTACTAATATTAGTCTTTTATGCCCTAAGGCAGGGGTCGGCAACCCGCGGCTCTGGAGCCGCATGCGGCTCTTCAGCCTCCTTGTAATGGCTCCTTTTGGCCATGACAAAAAAAAAAAAAAAAACATGAAAATGAATAACGGCAATTTCTTAATTTAATTTGTATATAATATATGTAATATATATAATTTTTATTTACTACTACTACTGTTATACACTTTAACATCTAATTTTTATTTTTATTTATAATTTGTCAACTAAAATATGCGTCACATCTACGTCTATAGCCCTCGCCTTTACCTGCAGGTGGCTTCTGGAGTGTGCGACCCCTGCACTAACCATGAATAAATCCCAAAAATGAAAAATCCCAGAAGAGAACAGAGAGTTTAATTCTGCGTGGACAGAAGCATTTGCCTTCACCGCCAACGACGCTGGCTTACTGGTGTGCTTAATATGTGGCGATAAATTATCGAACAACAAAAAATGTAACGTTGAAAGACATTTTCGAAACAAGCACTCAGCATTCACTGAAAAATACCCAAGTGAAGATGAGCGAAAGAGAGCAATTTCGGAACTGCAACGGAAAGCTGAACAGAGCAAACATACTTTAAAAAAGTGGATCACTTCTCCACAATCAACTACAGCTGCTAGTTTTGTGGCAGCTCAAGAGATCGTAAGGAGGGGTAAGCCGTTCACAGACGGAGAATACATGAAAGAATCGTTCATAAAAATATCAGAGCATCTATTCTCTGACTTTAAATGTTTTGGTGTTTGAGCGCATGATGACAGTGTTTGCCAGAGATGTACAGAAAGGTACACTCTCTCACTTCCCCTCCCTGAGAGAGTTCAAAGCAGTGAACATTCACATAAATTGTGATTATTTCCACCGTACAATTATTGCAATGCAAGCTGCATTTAGAGAAAGATTCAGTGAGTTCAGAAAGAAAAAAAACACTCTCTCCTTCCCTGGACATCGACCCATCCCTGCTGAACACATCCGCATTCACAGGAGTAAGTAAGCCCGATCTAGAAATTGAACTGGCCGCATAGCGGATAAAGATTTATGGGTGTCCAAGTTCAAATGCCTGACAGCGGATCTTGAAGAAGTCGCCCGTCAGAAGGCTACTCTCGCTAAAGAGCACAAATGGACTGATATTGAAAACCTCCCCAAACCCGACAAACTTGTTTTCAATACATGGAGTGCCATTCCCGAAACATATATGAACATGAAAAAATATGCATTTGGAGTCCTGTCCATCTTTGGCTCAACATACTTATGTGAGCAAGTTTTCTCAAGAATGAACTTCATAAAGTCCAAATATCTCTCCCACCTCACACATGAGCCTGCAGTCCTGTGTGAAGGTCAAAGTCACATCGTATAGCCCCGACATAGAACAACAACATTTATTTATATAGCACATTTTCATACAAAAAGTAGCTCAAAGTGCTAGAGATGATCTGCAGTGAACTTCAGAAACAGAAGTCACATTAAACAGGTGAGAACAATAGCATTTAATAGGCTAATATTTAAAAAAAAAAAAACACATTTATTTCAGACCCGGAGCTGATGTAGGTTTTTTTGTATGTTCAGGTGCTTCAGTTGATTGCTGGCTGAGAGGGAAACCTGAAGAGGATGAGAGCACACTGAAATGGAATTTTATGTTTACTTTTTTTAAAGCTGCTAAGCTACAGCTAAATGTTTTATTTATATTAAAGTGGGCTAGTTTTTATTTTAATTTTATACAGGTATAGGAAGGACTCAAATAGGCCTGCAGAGTTCAGTTAAATTTATTTGAAAGTAGGCCTACACATGCACACTGCACTTCTGTTTGTTGTATTCCGTGGTTGTAACATGTAAAATCTAAAAAAAGATTAAAACTTTTAAAAGTTTATAAGCTGTGTTATGTTTTGCGGCTCCAGACTATTTTTCTTTGGAGGAAGAGGGAGCAAAATGGCTCTTTTGATAGTGAAGGTTGCAGACCCCTGCCCTAAGGGGTTTGGCATTATTGCATTTAAATTACAAACCCAAAAATGAGCAGCTTATTATTTTTTTATGTAGTAAAGGAGCTTCAAATGACTGATGAGTAACAAGTAAATGAATCAAAATTTTAAAAGAATGTCTTTAAATTAATAAAAACCTTTGTTTACACCAAGATCAACTAAATAAAACACAAAAAAAACCCTGGAAAAGTTTATTTTTTGTGTGTGTGATCCAATCTGTGAGCCATCATTGTGCCAAGTTTAGGTGTCATATTGTGATATCCCGTGTAGTGGGAAAGTGGCCCCAGCCTACACTCTGGACATCTGATGAACCGAACAGGATCAGTGGAGAGATGTGACACAGACAAAAATTGGAGGGTGAATGGTGCAAGTTTATTTACAAGAGTGCTGTACAACAAAAATGCAGTAGTGTCAGGCGGGCTTTGAGGCACACTCCTTCAGCTCTGATACTCCTTCAAAAATAAATAAAAACAAAAAGGAAAAATATGGTGTATTTACAAAAACAGTGCACTCCTACAAAAACTACAAAACACACATACTACAAAAATAAAGGTAGTCTTCTTTCTTTATCAAGGATTCAAGAAGCTCCTCCAACGGAAAAGGAAAAAAGAAAAAGAAAAAAAAATGCACTAGAAAAAAGGAACAAATGTGTGTATATACAAAAAGAAAATAAACAATGGCACCAACCCTGAAATCAAAAACTGTCCCTTCACCAAATAAATTATATACCTAAATATATATAATTTAGATATATAAATATACAAAAGAATATATACAAAGCTGTCAAAATCAGAACTGTTCCTCCAATTGCTCAGCAGTGCTTAACCCTACCTCGCCTTTAGGTCCACTGACAACCCCTGTTGGCCGGCAACTCCTTATATATAACTGGCGAGATTATCCAGCCAATCTGCCACTCCGTCTACCCCACACACCTATCCAAGTAGGCACTAGCACGTTCATGCCATGTGCCGCGACATGCCCCGAGAAACTTTTTATTTAAAATCAAACCCCCCTCCCATGACCTCCCTTCTTTGTCTTTTCAGCTGCTCCCGTTAGGGGTCGCCACAGCAGATCATCTACTTCCATATATTTCTGTCCTCTGAATCTTGTTCTGTTACACCCATCACCTGCATGTCCTCTCTCACCACATCCATAAACCTTCTCTTAGGTCTTCCTCTTTTTCTCTTGCCTGGCAGATTTATCCTTAGCATCCTTCTCCCAATATACTCAGCATCTCTCCTCTACACATGTCCAAACCAATGCAATCTCACCTGTCTGGCTTTGTCTACCAACTGTCCAATTTGAGCTGACCCTCTAGATAGATAGATAGATAGATAGATAGATAGATAGATAGATAGATAGATAGATAGATAGATAGATAGATAGATAGATAGATAGATAGATAGATAGATACTTTATTAATCCCAATGGGAAATTCACAATTCTCTAATGTACTAATTTCTAATCCTTTCCTATCCATCCTTGTCACACAAAATGCAAATCTTAGCATCTTTAACTCTTCTAACCTCCAGCTCTGTCTCCTGCTTTCTGGCCAATGCCACTGTCTCCAACCCATAAAACATAGCTGGTCTCACTACCGTCCTATAGACCTTCCCTTTTTCACTCTTGGTGATATCTGTCTGTCACAAATCACTCCTGGCACTCTTCTCCAGCCATTCCACCCTGACTGCACTCTCTTTTTCACCTCTCTTCCACAATCCCCATTACTCTGTACTGTTGATCCCAAGTATTTAAACTCATCCACCTTCCCCAACTCTACTCCTTGCATCATCACCATTCCACTGACCTCCCGCTCATTTATACACATGTATTATGTCTTGTTCCTACCAATCTTCATTCCTCTCTTCTCTAGAGCATATCTCCACCTCTCCAGGGTCTCCTCAACCTGTTCTCTACTATCGCTACAGATCACAATGTCATCAGCAAACATCATAGTCCACTGGGACTCCTGTCTAATCTCGTCTGTCAACCTGTCCATCACCGTTGCAAATGGGAAAGGGCTCAGAGCCAATCCCTGATGTAATCCCACCTCCAACTGCAGACCTCACCACAGTCACAATTCCCTCGTACATATCCTGTACAACTCTTACATACTTCTCTGCCACTCCTGACTTCCTCATACAATACCACAACTCCTCTCGAGGTACCCTGTCATATGCTTTCTCCAGGTCCACAAACACGCAATGCAACTCCTTTTGGCCTTCTCTAAACTTCTTTATCAACACCCTCAGAGCAAACATTGCATCTGTGGTGCTCTTTCTTGGCATGAAACCATACTGCTGCTCACTAATCATCACCTCCCTTCTTAACCTAGCTTCCACTACTCTTTCCCATAACTTCATGGTGTGGCTCATCAATTTTATCCCCCTGTAGTTACTATAGTCCTGCACATCCCCCTTAGTCCTGCGGTGGGTTGGCACCCTGCCCAGGATTGTTTCCTGCCTTGTGCCCTGTGTTGGCTGGGATTGGCTCCAGCAGACCCCCGTGACCCTGTGCTCGGATTCAGCGGGTTGGTAAATGGATGGATGGATGGACATCCCCCTTATTCTTAAATACCAGTACACTTCTTCTTCACTCCTCAGGCATCCTGTCACTTTCCAAGATTCCATTAAACAATCTGGTTAAAAACTTCACTGCCATCTCTACTGAACACCTCCATGCTTCCACAGGTATGTCATCTGGACCAATGGCCTTTCCATTTTTCATCCTCTTCATAGCTGTCCTTACTTCCTCCTTGCTAATCCATTGCACTTCCTGATTCACTATCTCCACATCATCCTCTTCTCTCTCTCGTTCTCTTCATTCATCAGCCACTCAGAGTACTCTTTCCATCTGTTCAACTCACTCTCCTAGCTTGTGAGTATGTTTCCAAGTTTATCCATTATCACCCTAACCTGCTGCACATGTTTCCCATGTCACTCCCTCTGTCTAGCCAATTGGTACAGGTCCTTTTCACCCTCTTTAGTGTCCAACCTCTCATACAACTCATGATACACCTTTTATTTAGCCTTTGCCACCTCTCTCTTCACCTTGTGCCTTATCTCCTTGTACTCTTGCCTACTTTCTTTATTTATCTGACTATCCCAATTCTTCTTTGCCATCCTCTTCCTCTGTATACTCTCCTGTACTTCTCCATTCCACCACCAGGTTTTCTTTTCCTCCTTCCTCTGTCCAGATGTCACGCCAAGCACCCTTCTTCCTGTCACCCTTACAACATCTGCTGTAGTTTCCCAACTGTCTGGTAATTCTTCACTACCACCCAGTGCCTGTCTCACCTTCTCCCTAAACTCAACCTTGTAGTCTTCCTTTTTCAACTTCCACCATTTGATCCTTGGCTCTGTCCTCACTCTCTTCCTCTTTTTGATCTTCAACGTCATCTCTTGTACGTAACCCTATGTTCCTCCCTCTTCCTAAAATATGTATTCACCACAGCCATATCCATCCTTTTGGCAAAATCCACTATCCTCTGACCTTCTTCGTTCCTCTCCTTGACACCATACCTACCCATCACCTCCTTGTCTCCTCTGTTCCCTTCACCAACATATCCATTGAAATCTGCTCCAATCACCACTTTCTGTCCCTTGGGTACACTGTTCATCACTTCATCCAACTCACTCCAAAAATCTTCTTTCTCATCCATTGCACACCCAACTTGTAGGGCATATGCACTAACATCATTCATCATCACACCTCCAATTTCCAGCTTCATAATCATTACTCTGTCTGACACTCTTTTCACCTCCTAAACACTCTATACAAACTGTTCCTTCAGAATAGCCCCTACTCCACTTCTCTTCCTATCCACACCATGGTAGAACAATTTGAATCCACCTCCGATCCATCTGGCCTTACTCCCCTTCCATTTAGTTTCTTGCATGCACAATATATCAGCCTTCCTTCTCTCCATCAAATCTGCTAACTCTCTCCCCTTACCAGTCATACTGCCAACATTCAAAGTTCCTACCCTCAGTTTCATTCTCTTTACCTTCCTCCTCTCCTCCTGCCTCCGGACACGTCTCCCTACTCTTCTTCTCCTTCTTATTATTCTTCTTTGGTCAACAGTAGCCCAATTTCTTCCAGCACCCTGTTGTCTAACAGTACTGGTGGCGGTCGTTGTTAACCTGGGGTTCGACCGATCCGGTATGGAAATTTGTATTGTTGTATGCATATTGATTTGGCAAAATTTTACACCGGATACCCTTCCTGATGTAACCCTCCCCAATTATCTGGGCTTGGGACCAGCACGAAGAAACACATGCATCCCCTGTTATGCTGAGCTCAAACACACAAGTTTCCATCTCACCAATAAGTAAATTCATTTATTTACAATAAGGGATCCTCATCTCTGACTCAGTCCTGTCTACATAAGCAATGTGCCCAGACTCACTGCTCCTCACAGAGCTCACCCACTAGACGGCCCCGCGTTCCCACGGCAGCACCTTCAACACACAAACGTTATGCACACTTCCTTTATGCTGCCATACTTTTAACCTTACAAATACCGCTGCTCACTTTAAGGCTTCTTAACTTAAATTTGGTAATGTGCAACACATATCCCATAGCAGTGCAAAGTTATACAGCTTAGCACAAGGTGTCCCCCTTTTTGGAAACTCTTTTTTAGTCTCTTGCACCTAATCTTTTAAAATGATTATTGCAGTTGCAGTAACATTTTTTTGAGAAAAAAACACAAAAATATTAATATATATGTCTGTATTGTCACATGTATGTGCATGGGAGACAGCTTAAGCACTTTGTTGATGGTAATTACCTCCTGGACCAGGTGCTGGAACTGTGTAGGAATGCCTTCTCTCCTCGGACCCTCTACAGAATGGAAGACTGGCTGAACTTAAAATGATATACAACACAACACCAAGCTTTATGATATTGCATAATAGATAAAAGTCCTTTGGATAAAAAAGTGACATTATATATAACATGTGTAGTGAATCGGCAGCTAATAACGTACAGGGTCTAAAACACACAAACCTTTACCTTCCAAAACCAAGTATCAAATGTTGAGAAATGCCAAACTGAACCACTTCAAGTATATTTTTGCAGTGATGCTTCAAAGTTAAAAATTAATTACAAAATGGTTAAGTTTTTGTGAATTTTACAAAACTCTGACAATGTATACCTACTCAGTGAAGGGATTAATTTATTTCTGTTCGAGAAAAGCACAGTGTTGACCACAGCACCAGTCTAAAACACCTGGGGCCTCATATTTAAACAGCGCGTAGCACAAAAATGTTGTGTACGAACGTTTCCATGCTCAAATCTCGATGTATAAAACCTAAACTTGGCATAAAGCCATGCACATTTTCACATAGCTCCAACCCTGGCTTCCTCAAGTTCTCCGCTCGGTTTTGCAAACTGGCAGCACCCAGCGTCAAAGCAGTACTACTGTTCCTCTGTGGTTACCCTTTCTTTTTTTAGATCCACATCCCTGCCGCGGCTTTATCATATACACTGAAACTAACTGCATATTGTTTACTAGTTTAAGGCATCTGATTGTAATTAAACTGTAATAATATAATGGTCCAGGGAATAGCCAAAGTATTCCAAATACCATAGCTGCTTTAGCATTGTTACTCTCACTGCACCTTCTTTTTCTTCTTTCAGCTGCTCCCATTAGGGGTTGCCACAGCGGATCATCTTTTTCTATATTACTCTCACTGCACCACTCGGAGTATTTATATCATTATATCTGAGTGGGGAATCACAGATCTACAACAGCTGATCAGAAAGAGAATTATTGGTATACAGCATCAAGCACATGCTGCCTCAGCCATACTGACTATTTGAACTGCTCTCACACGGCAAACGCTTCAAAGCCTTTCCTATACAGACCTCGTGGTTCAGAAACAGTTTCATCCCAAGAACTCTAAACACACTCAATCAGTCCATCAAGTGCTCCTTGTAGAACTGTTTGTACTTATAAGTACAATTACCTCACTGTAAACTTGTGATACAGTTATAATATTGCACAACCTGAGCCACTTTATAAAGCGCATATTTACATATGATGACGATATCATTTTTAAGATGAAATGCGGCAAAATATGTTTATTCTATTATACAGATAAAACTTTAACTTCATTTAAATAATCTATTTGTTAATAATTAAACATGTGAGGACACGGTGCCGCAGCGCTAGCTAGTTCAGGGATTGTTCCTGCCTCGCGCTGTATTCTTGCTGGTGCTGACGCAACACTGGAAGGATAGATGGATGGAATAATTAAACACGTACTATGAAGATACAGTATTTCAATGTTCCTTAAAAGTTTTGAGGAATTGGCATTCTAAGCTTACCGATGGCTTAACGTCTATTATAGCGCTAATTGTGTGGTGATTGGGTATTTGGAGAAAGAAAAGTAAGGACAGGAATTGGGGTTAATACGTTTGAAAGAGTTAGTACTGCTACAATAAAGTAATTCATCAAAGGTCGCGCATGGCGCAACAAGCATCTTGCGTGAGACATGAACAATCACTGCACCACCGTGTTCCCATGTTTAATAACATGCTTTAACTCCTATCATCATGAAAATGATATCAAGTATACATCTCAGTATTTTAATTATTCAGAGAGCTGTAATATTATGAATGTAATGGAGTCTGTGTCCTGTCGGAGGAATAGAAAGCCTGGAAGCACTTAGTGATTCACACACATAGAAGATCAAATACAAAACAAAGCATTTAACGTGCTACATTAGTTACAATGTGATTTGAGAAACTAGTAAATTTAATTTTAAGATGATGTTTATGATGTTCTACTTTTATGACAAAATAAACTACGTGATTAAAGTGGAAATTTCAGGATTTTCCACTGTGTGCCTTTTTTTTTCTCTGTACCCTAATAAGCTTTCATATGACACTCAGATGGTAGGCTACTACTCGCCTTTTCACGGCGACTTTGATATCTGACAATATTTTTATTTCGCACTGTGTGACTTTGTAAACTTTAGCTTTTGAATTCCTCCGACACGCTATGTCACTCGATCAACTTCCTTTTGTTGTTTATACCACTGTTTTAAACCAACAAATAGTACGTTTTTCCTTGCCTCCACTTGGTATTCGCTGAAATTCTTCTATTTTCCCTCGTGCTTTTTGCCATTGTCTTTTCACAGAAGGCTGAGCTTAAGGGCTATTTATATTGACTTGCATATTCAAAGAGGCGCAATTCTGGGAGGAGTTGGGGCGGGACAGCAGGTGCGTGCACGTGTGTTACTTTTCACGCTGACCAGGATTTATGTAGCAGAAGAACGTGGAAGTTGGCATTCGCACAGATTTATGCATCTGGATTTTTTTGTGCGTAGGAACATTTCCGCTTTTGTGCTTATGCCATGTTATAGTGTGAGTTCTATGATTGGCGTTATACATGAGGCCCCTCATGAATTATCCTGAGCTTACTGGCACACACTCTTCCTGACTATTTCTCTCACTGTCCATTGTACTTTGCGTTGAAATCAACTTTTTGTAGCCTATGTCTCTAGTTGCATCCATTATAGTTTGATTCAAGTTCACTTCCATTCACCATCTAGAAAACATGATTATTCAGCATGACCAGGCAGGCAGACAGTAGTTTGTGAGGGTCAAAGACTGCATTGGGATTAATAAAGTATCTATCTATCTATCTATCTATCTATCTATCTATCTATCTATCTATCTATCTATCTATCTATCTATCTATCTATCTATCTATCTATCTATCTATCTCTAATGTAGATGTGGGCAACACTGGAGCATAACAAGGAACAGTCCTGTCTTCTTTTCTTTTCACTCTGTACACCATCAAATATAAACATAACTCCAGGTCATATCATTTGCAGAAACTCTCTGATGATAAAGTGCTATCTGTCTCTTTATCAACTTTAATATTTAAATAAAACAAAAAACAAAGGGAAAAGTAAAAAATATAATAGAAAGCAAAACTCAAACCTTCATTTGCTATGTCTTAAGTGGGACCTAGAATTAGAGCTGCCAAGAAATTGCAAAAAGTCTAAACACCACTAGAAGCAAGCCTAAATTTAAATTACTAATGAATCTAAATCATAAAGGATATAAATAAAAAAAATGAAGCCTGGTGAACTGAGAATGCTGCTGTGAACTGCAGTGCCTGAATTCAGTCCTTGAATTTCCCTCAAGCAACTACAGACAACAGCACCTTGGGAGAATAGATCAATACTTGGCTTCATCCTGCTAGAAATAAAGAAAAACAAAGACATTAGGAAAAAGAAAGCACTTAAGGAAAAGAAACAAGGCATTATAATTGTCTCTAATCATGTTCCTGCACAAAAGAATTAACACATTTTATTTCTTAAAACTGCTTGTAGTTTGGGGGTGCAGAGCCTATCCTGGTAACAACAAGAACAAGAAAAGAACCAGTGTTGTAGCCAGACATCCCATATTTTATGTAACAGTACGGTATGTTGCCTCCTTCTTGGTCTCCCAATGTATTTGTGAAAAATCACTATTTGCTTCTTAGTTTAGATATGGATAATTGTTGATGCTGATAACATAAGCAGATATTACACAAGAAAGAAAGAAAGAAAGAAAGAAAGAAAGAAAGAAAGAAAGAAAGAAAGAAAGAAAGAAAGAAAGAAAGAAAGAAAGAAAGAAAGAAAGAAAGAAAGAAAGAAAGAAAGAAAGAAAGAAAGATTTTTTTTGTCCCAAGGGGGAAATTTAGCTTTTTAATGAAACACAAAAAATATTACATCAATCAACATCATCACCCATAAAATACACAGAAAGTATTGGAAAAAAGAAGAACCTTTCTGACTTGGGTAAAAATAAGAGACTTCTCAGAGTGAAGCATTATAAAGACGTATTGCTATATAAAGAGGTATAACAGAGCCCCTGTAGCTTTTCTTCACACACTTCTTCTGAACAACTCATTGACTGAACGTGTTTAATGATAGCGCATCAGTGAAAGGATGTGCACTATTGTTCACTGCACACACATCTTTGCTAGCAGTTATAAAGAAAAAGAGCAAGTGACATGGTAGAAGTTTGGTCTCTCTTGTGGGATAGCCCTATTTACTGGCAAGGTTCAATGAACATTGTTGTGTTGTGATTATCCTGCCTCCAAATACCAAAATGAGGTCTAGCCTCCGAAAATCAAGGCTCAGGATTGTTGAGGCATATTGTTCAAAATAGGTTTCCCCCAAAGTTTAAGTAAACAGCGGCCTACATAGACACAAAAAGGGAACACCCAGCTCCAAAGCAATCCTTATAATCTGTAGTACAAAAAATTAATAAAGTTTAAGATAAAACAAGCAAAAAATAAATAAAGATGAAGATTTATTATAAAAATATAAATATACAAAAAAATCAAAAAATTATATTAAACAACCATAAAGGGTTTGTCCCTGAACAAACAAAATCCAGTCCACTATCCAGCAATCAAGTTTCTGCAAAACCAGAGCAAGAGAAGTTAAAAAATCAGAAGGTCCAATAAGCACTTACACAAAAAAGAAGGTTCCACAAATAACATTGATGCTCATCTGGAGGACCTGTCCCTCTATCTGGGGAATATAGGCCAAATTTAGTCCCTCAGCTAAATATCCTGGTGGGCCTGTTCTACGAAAGATCTTTGTTAAGAGGACAGGGCACATAACAACACACATTAACACAAAATAGAAAATACACATGATAATAAACAAATATTGCCAAAGAAGTATGAAAAACATAGCATACACAATAAAGATATGTAAATAACGAACAAAAAGAACACAAATGATATGTTTAGAGAAAGTGTTTTGGGACTTGTACCAGTACAACCTTTTACAGTAAACTGGTTCCATAGTCTTGAGATTCAGATATGAGATGGTGAACTGATGAATAAGCAGGTTTATATGTTTCAGAGGTAGGAAGGGGTGGAGGTTAAGGAGGAGTCAAAGAATGGCTAGTTGTCCTCTTCTGGATTTGGGATTCTGGTCTGGAGAAAAAAAATGTCATGTGACTTCCTGTGTACCCACAAAAGTGTCCCCCCAGTGTAACTTTTAATTTGGTTTGTATAAGACATGAATAATTTTAAAAACTTGAAGGATTTATTAGTATACAACATGTATTCACCAGTCACATTAGCCCATTTCAAAAGAGATGCAAGATTTGACCAAGTAGATGTCCAGTGATTGCCATGCATATGCATTTATCAGCACAACTGCTGAAATGATATCTTGCTTGTGTATGCATCCCCTGAAAGATTACTTCATTTTACAGAGAACAACAAGGCCAACATCTTCTCCTAAGAAACAACCTTTCTAAGTTTTTATTTTTAAATTGTAGTGCTACTGTCTAAGATGCTGCCCTAATATAAATTTCCAGTTTGTCTGTGGTATTTTGCTATGAGATGGTCTTATTTTTTGATTGTTGTCACTGTGGATTTGATGTGTCGCGGGTATCTACTTTTCACTACTACCGTTCACTACTATTGCAGTCTATGTAATCTGAGTAGCAATGTAGGACCAAATCTACTTTTGCATAGTTGTAGTATGCGCAAACAATGTTAATGGGTTTGAAGGATATCGGTGCCAGCTCTAAAACCAAAAAAAAAAAAAACCCACACTAACAGAAAAAATCGCTATGTTTTTACACACTTAATTGATATGTCAGCACCACTATTTCCATCTATCCCTATTCCATATTAGATGCAGATAAATCTGTTCATCCTACAACTTAATCACAAACCAACCTTTCCCATAATCTCCACCTCCCATATGTGCTGTATTGAACATGCACACATCCATACTTACAGTTGTTCATGGTCAATTTAGAAGTACAAATCAACCTAAAAGGTGTGATTTGGAACAGATACAAAGAGATTGTGCAGGTGTGGACATCAGTCCCACGATTCTTGAGGCAGCAACGTTAAACACTGCTGCCCATTACAAAAACTAAAGCAGGATTAAATCACTCTAACTGAAATGTCATGTGCATTTTTCTAACAGTGGATTTCTCTTTGCCATTCTCCTACAAAGCTGTGACTGAGGAAGCACCCAGGCAACAACTGTATGCAGTCTCTAGACTCCTTCAGAATTCTCATAGGTCTCTTGGTTGTCTCCCTCACTAGCCATGTTCTTGCATGATCAGTCAGTTTTTGTGGACAACCTGTTCTATACAGATTTACTTAGATACCATACTCTTTCCATTTCTTAATGACTGCTTTAACTGAACTTCGGGGGATATTCTATGACTTGGATACTTTCTTGTCTCTATTCCCTGCCTTGTGCTTTTCATTTTGTAGATTAGGCCACAATACTGACGCATCACAAGTTGGACCTTCCATATAAGTTGCATTTATAGTACAAACCCCATACATTTAGCTAAATATATGAAATAATTGGCTACACCAGTGATGATTAAGGTGTGTCAAATTAATCACATTAAATAATTACTTGATCAATTAATTTTTTTGCTGGGATCTATTTTCACTTTGACATTAAACAGTCTTTTTCTATTAATCAGTTACAAAAAGCCAAAGCTAAATCAATTTTGATTCAGTGTTGTATATGAATAAATTGTGAAAACATCCAAAGGGGTGAATACATTTTATAGGCACTGTATGCTGCAAATGTTTTGACTCAGTTTACCGCGTTATTACCCATTTGATTTGATCACACAGGCTTTCTGTCCAATGTCAAACTATCTTCTTGACTTTCCTAGTGAAATACAAAATTGCAGGTCTCAAAGCTGCAGGTTGTTTGTCATCATTGTGTGGGCCATATCACCCTCCAAGACCCTTGAGATGTCTTGTGTGGACATATTCATTTTTCAAAGCCTCACTCATCAGAACTTCCCTAGGGCTGTCCATGAAACTCTGTCAATGTTAAATTTTAAATTATGTTTAAAAAAACAAACTTTTCTAGCCTGTATTGTGTAGGTTTAGCCTGGTGCTTCTTCCCTGGCTTTAATTGTGCTAAGTATCTTTTCTTTTCTCCCTTGGTATTTTTTAATTGCTAATTTGTTAAACTTGATGTTCATATTTTCTGTTTTGTAATTAGCTCCTGTTTATTCCCTTGTGTGATAATTGAACTATTCCTATCTTCACTTTAATTGAACCCAGATGTGAGATTGTATGGGGCAGGCACCTTAGGCTGCCCTAATTAGAGGCTTTCCTGGCCCCAGTCATCTCAGTGGAGCATTGTGTCAGTTCCTCTCTCTCTCTCTCTCACCACTCATGATTGAACTGTTTTCATTAAGGTTTCTGGTAGTTTTGATTAAGTCTTGGTGTATTTACCCTAATTGTAAACACTTGTTTATTAGATTAAAGTTACAGATGGGATTAAAGTTAAAGTACGGGATTTGGCATTCAGGGTTAACAGTTTATTTCAGACTATTTGTTAAACATGTCTGCTCTGGCTAATAGTCTTCTGCCTCTATAAAGATATTAGATGTCATTCTAGAATGGTTACAAGGCATTTAGATCTTTTGTTTTTTTTTCATTGTCATTTGTTTGTTTTTCTAGTTTCATTTGTTTCTATAATTGTTTTTGTACATTTTGCCCTTGTTTTTGTATTTTTGAGAACTATTTGGCTTGCTTTAGGAGTGCCCATGTGTTTTTTCATTGCTTTCCTTTTAGCTGGTATTCTCAATTCTAATAATAATTAGATCACCTGCACCTGTGTTTGTTTTATTCTAAAATGGTACCTTACTGTACTACCGCTAAGTCTTATGTGTTGCTTATCAACCATTCAGTCAGTTCATTTATACTTTCATGGACTTTCCCTAATGTTTATGTGTCTGTGATTTACCTTGCATGGTTATCCATTTATCTTCTTGTTTTGAATTGTTATTTTGTGTAATATGTTGCATAATGTGTTCTGGAAAAAAAACTATAAAACTATAATCTGATTAAATGCTTGAGTCTCCATTTGACTTGCTGCACATGCAGATCTGGTTTTTGAGCCTGATGATGTGGCTGTCATAGACTCCAGCTGTTGTCATGTTGTATATACGAATATGCTTGAAAATGTCTCTGTTACATCTCTCCTTGCCATGTTCTTGTTGTTCTGATTTGATTTTTCTGACATTTTTGGCCTCCTGTTAAATACAATACACAGTAAGTCCCCTCCATACAAATGAGTTCTGTTCCAAAAGCGCAAGTCCACTTTGTTCGTAAGTCCAGCAATGTTAGCCTAGGCACCCAGCAAACACAATGCAACCCCCAACCTGTAACTCATATAGAAAACATGTACAACTATTTGTACATAAGAAAGTGCTTTTAAAGGTTAATATTTGTATTTTGTTACAGACTTCTTGTGTATTTAAACAATAAACAACAGAAATTACTCTTTTTTCCATTGTTTTCCATCAGCTGATATTGTTGTTTATGCTATCAGTCAGCCTACGTATGCAGACCTAACCTACCTCTCCTCAAGTCCTTTTGAAAATATATTTGTATTGTGCAGTACATAAGAAAGTGCTTTAAAAATGTAATATTAGTATTTTTGTTATAGATTTCTAGTGAATTTTATCAACAAACAACTTAAATTTCTTTATTTTTTATTCCCATTGTTTTCCATCAGCTAATCTCAGTATACTAGATTCGTTTACCGCTAGCCAACAAGCCAATGGGATTGTCTTCAAATCCATTTTTGGCCGCCACACACAAAGTGAGCATTCAGATAGCATCATCCCTTGACACTTTCTGCCAAACAGCTAATATTGATGCCTGGTAAATTTTCGTGGTGAAGATTCATGGAAAGTTTTGAAGTGAGGGCAAAAAAGTACTTCTGGCACTAACTCCTGTTTGAATGTATCAAAATAAACGTCCTCACTAAGGCTGTGGTACTCCTGATAGGATGCTCATATCTAAAGATCATACATTAGAGTCCATTAGGACAAGTCGACGAGAACAAGCTGTTCAAGAGATCCAACAGAAGGTCCCGATTGAGCCTGTGCTCCACCATACAACTTGGTTTTGTATGGCATGTTAATATGGCTCTCTGAGCGAAGAAGAACTTACCCTTAACAAGTTTCAAACTGTGTCCCCATGTTCTTGTTAAATACGCTTAATTCCAGACATCTTGGGATTGAAATAAAGCGTGTTAACTCAGTGTAAACAGAGATACAGCTAAAAGAACAACCACTTGTAGAGGATGCACACACGTGACTGAAAAAATAAACAATAATAGCATGGGTTTTGTGCTCTGCCTAGCTCCAAACACACAAACTAACTTACACGTGTGAAATTTAAAGTTATGCTACAATTTTTATTTTTCACCTATTTAAATAATTTTTAATTTATTGGACATGCAAATTTACATTTTTGAAAATTTGTAAATTGAAGGGTCATATGTAGGGTATTTATTGTATTTCTGTATTGTTCTTTCTCATTTAAAACACAATTACCACTCCAGTAAAGCAGTAATATGTTTCAAACCACTTAACCATCCTAAGAATTTTTGGGATTTACTCTTCACACACATTTTAGTGATATCAACTCAAAAACTTTACTGGGTTGATATCATTCATATTTGAAAGTTTAATCATAGATAATTAGGCAAATAACTTAAGTGCAGACTGTCTGCAGTTATCTACTGATTTTTTAAAGGATATACAGTACATGGGTTAGTAGCAAAGCTCAAATGATGCATTCAGTCTATTTAAGTATATCATACACAACACTGGATTGTCACACATGTGTGTCAGGGGGTCACCCTCTGAGTTCCTCCCTGTTATGTGGTAGTACCCCGGGCTGTGAGGGGGCACTGCCACTAACTGTCTTGTCTTCTTCTTCTTCTTCTTCCACAGTGCAGGGAAACTGTCCAATGAGGGTGACTGACCCAGAACTTTCTGGTGCCTGGGCCATAAAAGCACAACCACCCATAAGGAGGCGTTACTTCTTATACAACCGACCAGAGCAAAGGAGCTCCTCACTCACTTGATATCATATGAAGCAGTCTTTGTTAGTGAAGCGACATTATTCTGGTGGCAACAGTTTTTGTTTTATTTTCATGCCAGCGAGTGTTGTTTTATTTATTCACCGTGAAGTAAACTGGGATGGCTGGGTTGGCATCCCAAAATGTATCTTTCTTTAAACTTGTCATTACCTAGGATGACCTCAGGATGAAAAATAAAAAAGAACAGAATGGCTAAATACAAAACTGAAAGTAAATAAATTAGACTATCACTCCATCTAAACTCTTCCAGATAGCTGCATTAAGCTCAATTTCCATGAGGTGCACAAAATCCAGCCCTTTGCTGGTGCTTCACAACCACACCTTGCACTGTTAAAAATGTGTGTATGAAAAAAGGTGGCACACCTCTGCATTTGGTGGCAACTGGACTTAATTTAAAAGTTAGAGGAGCCTCCTAATTTCAAAAGTTGTCCAATAATTATAAGTAATTTCTCTAAGAAAAAGGTTCTACAAATCAATCAGACAAGTTTCTTTGCAACTGTAACTATTTAAGGACTTTGTCATGCTTTGCATGTTTTTCCAAACAATTTTCTGGCCTGTTTAGACATACAGTATGCCAGCCTGGGAAAGTACATGGAATTCTTGACCCAGCTTTACTCACATATACACTTGACCAAGAAATTTACCAGTAAAGTTGTGTGATGGGCGGCACGGTGGCGCAGTGGGCAGCACTGCTGCCTCGCAGTTGGGAGACCCGGGTTCGCTTCCCAGGTCCACCCTGCGTGGAGTTTGCATGTTCTCCCCGTGTCTGCGTGGGTTTCCTCCGGGCGCTCCGGTTTCCTCCCACAGTCCAAAGACATGCAGGCTAGGTGGATTGGTGATTCTAAATTGGCCCTAGTGTGTGCTTGGTGTGTGGGTGTGTTTGTGTGTGTCCTGCGGTGGGTTGGCACCCTGCTCGGGATTGGTTCCCTGCCTTGTGCCCTGTGTTGGTTGAGATTGGCTCCAGCAGACCCCCGTGACCCTGTGTTCGGATTCAGCGGGTTGGAAAATGGATGGATGGATGAAGTTGTGTGTTACACTTAAAAATAAAGATGCCAGAGAGGTTCTTCAGAATGACTCTAGAGGGGAACCATGTTTCATTTCCAAAAGAGCCATCCTCTTGAAGGTTCCATAAAGAATCTTTAGTTAAAAGATCTGTAACAGGCTCCATACAGTAAAGAAAAAAAACATGAATAGATGGTAACAGATATTTGAAATAACAATGGTCCATGATTTTATAAGGCCTCTTGCTGCCTACAACAACAAATGTTAAGTTCAGGTTTTCTTAATTGGTTGGTGTCCTGCTGGGAAGCCTACCATACACAAAGCACAAACAACCAGTTTCATAGGCAGAGAACCCTTCCCAGAATGATAAGGTGCTTTGACAAGCAATAGTTCTACGAGGAACCACATAACCCATTAAAGAACCATATATTGCCATTAGTGAACCGTCATTTTTAAGAGTGTAGCTTGCTTGTATGAAGGAGCTCAGTGATTACACTGTTGCCACATGGTTCCTTTTCATGCACTATTATAGAGTCTGGCTTGAATCTTCAGAAATATTAATATATTCAGTCATGAGATGGATAACACTAAACAATATGCACTTTAGAGTTCAGTCTAAATAAAAGGATTGAAATAAGAGAATAAGGAAGGATTATTATTGGAAAAACCTTAGAATACATCTTAGTTTAATGTGGGGGATACAGCATTTCAAATAAAATAGTCCCACAAAATAAGGGCTTTATAATACAAGTAGGGTGGCATGGTGGCACAGTGGTAGTGCTGCTGCCTCGCAGTAAGGAGACCTGGGTTCACTTCCTGGGTCCTCCCTGTGTGGAGTTTGCATGTTCTCCCCGTGTCTGTGTGGGTTTTCTCTGGGTGCTCCAGTTTTCTCCCAAAGACATGCAGGTTAGATGCTTTGGCGATTCTAAATTGTTCCTAGTGTGTGCTTGGTGTGTGGGTGTGTCCTGCGGTGGGCTGGCGCCCTGCCCGGGATTTGTTTGTGTCTTGCCTTAATAATAATAATAATTCATTACATTTATATAGCGCTTATAGCACACAGGGAGGAACCGAACCCACAATCTTCCACAGTCTCCTTACTGCAAAGCAGCAGCACTACCACTGCGCCACCTGTGAGAATGTGCCCTGTGTTGGCTGGGATTGGCTCCAGCAGATCCCTGTGACCCTGTAGTTAGGATATAGCGGGTTGGATAATGGATGGATGGATAATACAAGTAATAATGCTGAACACATGCTAACAAAATCAAATGTATTAGATGTATCATTCTTAACAACAAGTGTTTGAAATGCCTCAATTTGTATTGCAATTAACAGCTTTTTCCAAGTTTAATGGAGAAAGATTATCCACTCATAACGAGGGAATGCACTCTTGAGCCACAAGGGTACATTCACTCTACAAATTGCTTGTTAATAGATTTTTTTTTCAAAATGGCCCTTAAATAGCAGTCATTTGGTAAAATGATTAAGCTACGGTGTCAGTGACAATGAGTCATTGCAGAAAGAACTACCTTGTTTTTGAGAAGACACAAAGCTGTGCTTCAGTATACACAAACTACTATAAAAAGTGTGACACCCATGACAAAGAATAAAAAAACTGCTCATTCCATAAACTCTAACACAAGTAAAAAGTGGCTTTTGGAAATGTTATGAATAAAAATAAAGGCAGCCTATCCTTACTGTCAATGAGAAGTTGGAATACAGTAATCATACATGTACATTTGCTAATGTAATTCTTTATGCCAATTTTTTCTGAATTTCAAGTGAGAATGTTCAAAGGTCTTAAGCTTTTCTCAGCCAAGTGGATGTAGCCGATTATAAAAACATCATTTACGTCTGGCAAGTTTAATTTTGTAAAATTGAATTAATCATAGATTAAAATAGCAGTGTTTGGAAGAAAACTCTTGGACTCAACTGAGGATTAAAAAAAGTATTTCTATTTACAGTACATATTAAAATTATTTTACAGGGAATTGTATTTTGGATACACATAGGCCATACTTAATAACAGGTAAATATTATTTAAAATACCCAGAGTATATTAAAAGGTAGTTAATTTTCAGGACAAGATAATTATTGCTTCTAACTTTTAAATTCTTTGTGTGTGGCTTCCAAGTTTTAGTTTGGAAATGGAAATGAGTATTAAATGCCACTACCTATGTCTCTTGTTTTCTTCAAATTACTTTTGATAAATGATAATACTTAATCAACTCATAAATCTAACTATACAGTAATGGATATGTAGCTAATTTCTATTTTAATTTCATCCATCAGCAATGAAGACAGCTTTTCTACTAAGTAAGACCAATTAGCATATAGTACATCTAATGACTGTGCCAAGAAGGGATACTGAAGTATAGTGAGAGTTCAAAACTTGTGTAAAAGAGACGGTGAGAAAGCTCTCTTAAAAAAATCAGAAAAACACTAAATACCTCTGGAGAGAGTTTTATCTGCCAAGAACATTCAGGAGATATCATCTTTCAGTTCTGTAGTATGGTGTGAGCACATGTCCTAACAGTATGGTGAATACAGTAGCCAGTAATACATGCATGTATACTTAATATTTACATGCCATTTACAGCTTGCATCAGAGTCTGATTTTGATAAGCATAGGTGAAAAACAAATACATGAATAATCACCTCAAAGAAACATACAAAATGAAAAACAATTTAAAAAATCCATCCAATTTCACATATATGCAGTGTTTATTTTTCTACCTTCCACTTACTGGTATTAGCCTATACTATTGCTTAAAATAATACACACACATACACTAAAACACTTGTTAAATGGGCCTTTGTGCTCACATCCTAAGCCATAAGAAGATGCCTGGCACTTTCTCTTCTGGTAATATGCGGTGTAATGTAGTAAAACATTACAGTATATTACCATTCAACTTATCTGCAATAAACCTGCATTTTCTGCCAAGTCATATGAACATTATTCCAAAATGGTTATAGTCTAAGAATACACTTCATATCAGCAATTGCTGTTTCATGGAAACGTTCCCATTTCACTAATAACATTCACTTATACATTTTTACAAAAGTGTGCAAGTGTCTTTTGAAGAAAGATGTGTGAGGCATCCGTTAAGGGACCTTAAAGGATAAAACTTACAATATTTTGCTTTCTTTTTTGTTCTTTTAATTTTTTGTATGTCAAGGTTTGCCTTAGTACAGAGTGACATTGGGAAAAATGAACTGATGGAAGGAAAAAATCCAGAGTGTGCTCCCCTCGACTTTCTCGTATACTGAGATAAAGGAAAAGGTCATCGGAACCACTTCTATTTCTCAAATATCATATCTCTTTGTTTCTCATCATAACAAATTGATAATATCGACACACAATCATTTATCTCTATATTTATAATCAAACTTTATATTATATGATATTTTTGCACTTAGGGAGGTCGAAAATGGTGGAATTTTTTCATGATTATATATGCATTACCCAGATTACGTGCAAAGTAAAAAGAGTTATAGTCATTTAAAAACATAGAAAACGTGTTAGTATTATATAATATTTGTTGCAATAAATTGCTATAGTTAAAACTGCATTCAGCTACATTATGTTAATGATGGGGGAAATAAAAAAAAAAAAATCATAAAATTAAATGTATTACCGGAACATGACAGGGACGTAGTAGTTTTTGTTCCCACTACATCTTTATATTTTTATGGCATGTTCAATGTTTACACATTATTGTTAAACTGATGATGTATAAATTAAAATAAATTAATGATAGTTATTGAAAGAATATGCATTATATTGAATACAGTTTTAATATCTTGAACACAGTTATATTTCCATGATACAAGAAGTTCAGATGGTTGTTTAAATAATACACTATTTCCGGTTGAGTGATTTTTCTCAAATTATATATGTTTGGTTTTTACCATTATAAATATCTTCTATACAAAATGTGAATCATCTATCTCTAATATTATAACCATAGTTTACTTAGAAATTCAGTGAAAGCATTCAGTTAAAGTACCACTTACAGTTGCCAGACCCAAAAGTTGATAGGATTCCTTATTTTTGATATAAAGAATGTGTACAAAATCTCATTGACCTAGGTCAAAGCATTTTTGATTTATCGTGTTTTCACACAGACACATATAATTTCAAAAATTTTATTTTCGGACTCAGGAAGGTCTAAGATGTCAAGATTCATCAAAATTTCAAGATCGATTTTTTACACGATTTCTATACTATGTATACGAGAAAATAAAAATCCTGATGGGAGAAGAAAATATTTTTCTGATTACAAATAAAAAAAAAACACATTAAAAATACTTTGGTATCCTTTCACAAAACATTT